>NC_138210.1:69232809-69392809 GCF_964194415.1 Vipera berus
GTCTGAAGGAAACCCCTTCTCCATCCAGTGTTCCTATGAAGCTGACTGGTCTGTCACCAATAATCCCTTTTGGTACATTCAGCTTCCTGGCCAAGCCCCCAGGTTCTTTTTGTCAGAAAGTAAGGGACACAACCAAGGTTTTCAAGCATCTCACCTACTTGGAGAAAACAAGAGAAAGGGCAACTTCAACCTGAAGAAAGCCACCAGTCAGCTGAACGACTCTGCTTTTTACCTCTGTGCCTTCACCTACCCAGTGAGATGCACCTGGAGACGAACCAGTCAAAAACTAGCAAAGCGGAGCGGAAAACATTAGCAGAAGGCAGATGGAGGAATTTGCGGTTATTTGACAGGTCTTAAGCTTACAGTGACCCACCCAAACATCTGCAGGGCGAAAGCTACAAGATTAGAATGGAGACTTTAACCCCCACATGGAGTTAAATTTATATTCATCAACACCAATATAAATGCAATTAATTAATCAATCAATCATCAGATTTATTTATTTATTTATTTATTTATTTATTTATTTATTTATTTATTTATTTATTTATTTATTTATTTATTTATTTATTTATTTAATTGGATTTATATACCGCCCTTTCCCGAAGGACTCAGGGCGGTTTACAGGGTATTTAAAACAAGAAATACAAAAGTTAAAAACAATTTTAAAAAAAATTACATCAATCCCTGAAAAAGTAAAAAAACCCAATTAAAATTAAAATTAAAATTCTCAGCTTGGGCTGGAGAGCTCAAAGAGCCAGGTCTTCAGGTCCCGGCGGAATGAACGGAGGTCGGGGGCAGTCCTCAGCTCCACGGGCAGCTGGTTCCAGAGGGCAGGCGCACCCACTGAGAAGGTCCTTCCCCTGGGTGTTACCCACCGGCAATCTTTTACCGGCGGTACCCTAAGAAGACCCTCCCTGTGGGAGCGCACTGGACGAAGGGAACTTGATGCTGGCAGCAGGTGTTCCCTTAGATATCCCAGACCCTCGCCATTTAGGGCTTTATAGGTCATCACCAGCACCTTGAATCTCACCCGGAGGGTGAGTAATTCTTTTCTGACAGTTTCATTAATTCCCTTCCTTAAATATATATTTTTTTAAAATCATGGGCTCAAAGTAAGCAGAATTTATAAAGTAAAGCTTCATTAATAGAGGGATAGAATCAAGAACACGGGAAGTGTTAATACCACTTTACAGTTCGAAAGCACCTAAAAATGCAAGTAGAAAAATAGGGACCACTACGGTGGGAAGGTAACAGCGTTCTGTGTGCCTTTGGCGTCTAGTCATGCCGGCCACATGACCACGGAGACGTCCTCGGACAAGCGCTGGCTCTTCGGCTTTGAAACGGAGATGAGCACCGGTCCCTAGAGTCGGAAACGACTAGCACGCATGTGCGGGGGAACCTTTACCTTTACCTTTTTAAGGCCATACTTGGAATACTGCATCCAGTTTTGGTGGATATTTCTTGGGGTTCTTTATAGTTGGAAGGTCTTTTAAAAGTCCTTTTTTTAAAAAAAAGAGTAGAATAGAATAGAGCTGGAAGTGACCTCGGAGGTCTTCTAGTCCAGCCCCCTGCTCAAGCAGGAGTCCTACACCATCTCAGACAAGTGAATGTCTAGGTATTTATTACCTCTGAGAAAAAGGGAGAGAGGGAATTTAGGGAGCTGCAGAGAAGAGACACGAAGCAGTATAACATCTCTAAAGATGTGGAAGATGGAAACAAGAGCCAGAAAAACATGCAATTTTTTCCCCCAAAAGCTCTGTAAACTCAAAAGAAGGTCCAACCTTTGGTATGCTTTCCTTCCTACTTTCCCCCTTGGTGATGGCCTCCATCTTGACTTTTTAATCTCCTGATTGCTTGGGACCAGAATTGCCTGTGCTTTTCTCTTCTGATCTCTCTCTCTCTCTCTCTCCCTCTCCCTCTCCCTCTATCTCAGCGGTAATAAATACCTGGGCACTCAAAGAGTGTTTAGAAATGGGATGAACCAGTACTGCTAATTTTCAGCTGTGGAAGAAGCAGGATCTGCAAAATAATTTTGGGGGGCACCTTGCTTGCTGTTAGACGTTCTATTGCTTGGAAACATTCTTCTTACCTGTCAGAAGAATAATTTTTCTGACATACAGTCAGTGGTGGGATTCAGCCGGTTCACACCACTTCGGCAGAACCAGTAGCTAATTTTTTGTTGACCAGGCTCAGAACGGACTTCCAGAAGCGGCATCCACACAAAGAACCGGTTGTCCACATATTTGAATCCCACCACTGCATACAGTCTTCATACACGAGCTAAAAATTGAGAGACTGATTGGTTAATGAATCGCTAGCACTCCTTCCTCCTCTAGGAAGTGTGAGAACCCTGTCCATCTCAGACATCTTGAACTTGAGGTCTAAGCTTAAATCTAGCTTCTCCTCCTCCTCCTCCTCCTCCTCCTCCTCCTCCTCTTCCTCCTCCTCCTCCTCCTCCTTTTTCTGTCCTAGTGTGCTTATTCAGGTGCAGCAAACAACAATTTGTGCTTTCTCTCATTCAGTAAAACGCCCAGGAAGGGAAGTTAATTTCAACCAGTGAGCTTCAAAAGGAACCATGTGTGGTGCTCTGGCTTCAGTCATCACGGTGTTCTTGTCATTAGGTGAGTATGCATTTGTCACTGCTACATTTCCAAGAAGACTTCCTGACCATGATGTGTGTGGGTAGAATGATTAATTGGTTATGTGCCATCAAGCAGGTGTCAACTCTTAGCAGCCACAAAAATGAATCTTCTCCAGGTTGATCTGCCCCTAACCTGGTTCTTCAAGTCTTTTAATGGTGCCCAAATTGCCAGTATAACAGAATCATAGATTTGGAAGAGATCTTGGAGATCTTCTAGTCCAGCCCTCTGCTCAAACAGGTGACCCTATACCATTTCAGACAAATGGTTGTCCAATCTCTTCTTAAAAACCTCCAGTGATGGAGCACCCACAATTTCTAAAAACAAGCTGTTCCGCTGTTCTGTCAGGAAATTTCTCCTTAATTCCAGGTTGCTTCTCTCCTTGATTAGTTTCCATCCATTCCTTCTTGTCCTGCCTTCAGGTGCTGTGGAGAATAGGTTGACACCCTCTTTTTTGTGGCAACCCCTGAGATATTGGATCATTGTTATCATGTCACCCCTAGTCCTTCTTTGTATTAAACAGAGTCCGTTTATTTTGCTACCTTCACAACAACCATCGGGTTGAGAAAAAGAACAACCGGTTCAAAGTTTATTAATTTCCATCCATTGCTTCTTGTCCTGCCTTCATGTCACCCCTAGTCCTTCTTTTAGTTAAACAGAGCCCATTTATTTTGCTTTTGGTTGTCCTCTTCTCAAATTATTATAGGAGGACAAATATTGAACAGAAGAGGAGTGACATGAAAATGTTCAGTAGTTCTTTTTCTCCTGAGAAGAAAGAGATGGATGGGGCTATAAAATTAGATACATAAGATGGAAATGTGATTAGGGTGGACCAGAAGAATTCTTCTTTTATTATTGAAAAGTTTTACAAAATTTTAATAATAACCCTCCCCTCCCCATCAACCCTCCCCCCTTCCCTCCCCCTCCCGGACTTCCCAAAGCAGAATACAGGGTATTACATATAGCAATCTTATGCAAACATATGCTAAATATCTATTACAACGTTAACAAACCTTCCACCCTTTAACTCCCTTGTAACAAAACTAAAGTAATTATAATAACACTTCTATAATTATTAAGAATTATTCATATGCTATTTGAAACTTTTTAGTCCCATATTTGTTTTGAATATAATCAGTCCATCTTTTCCATTCCAAAATATATTTTTCTTGTGACTGTTCTTTCAAATATGCTGAAACTTTTGCCATTTCAGCCATGTCCATTACTTTAAGTATCCATTGTTCTATTGTAGGTAAATCTTCTTTCTTCCAATGTTGCGCCACCAACCATCTGGCTGCCATAAGAAGAATTGTAATGTTTAAGGATTTTTGTCTAATTCCACCACCCCTTCCTCTTTGTTTTTCCCCCAGGGATTCTTCAATGCTCAGCTCAGAAACATGGCAAAGATTCCGTCATTTTAGCAACTGCTGGAAAAGAGCTGAACCTGTCTTGCCACCATTCCTCACTAGGGCTGAATGAAAATATATTTTGGTACCGGCAGTTTCCAAAGGAGGGACCTCGTATCTTGGCATTCGGATATGAGAAGACAGTTGAGACTCACAGTCCTCAAGGCTATTTATTTATATCAAGGGTCCAAAAAATGAGCTTCTTCTCCATCAACAGAGTAACTTTTCAAGACGCTGCCTGGTATTATTGTGTTTCAGGAGACACAGTGCTTCATCTGGTGCCCTTGCTGTCTAGTAAAGCTTCCTTTCCATCACTGAATGAAGGGAGGGAGGGTTTGAGGGTGAACATTCATTCTCTGAGCTTGTGAGTTGGTTTCTGAATGTTTTGTTACCAGGCTAGGTAACATCTTCTATTGTGTAGTGGGTCCGACGCAAGGAAGAGATGCCAGCCAGAGTGTGAGTTCAGCTCTTTATTGGAAGGGGGTAGAGAACTGGGGAATGAGGGTTACCTGGCCTCCTTAAATACCTAGCCAGGTAAGCTGACAGCCAATGGGGTTGGCCCTAGGTTTCCCGCCAAACCGTTCAGGCCAACGCCCCCTGGTGGCTGTTGCTATGCAGGTGCCTGCATACATAACATCTTCAGTGGAGTTTGGGGGGGATGTCAGTCTTCTTCTGTTATAAGGGTTTTGTGATGACCCAGGCACAGTACACAGGCAAGGCAGTCAGCTGGCAACTCAAACAGTTCTTTAATTGCTCCAAATGCTCCCACGCTTGCTGGCAAGCCTCCACAAAAGAACACACAGACACACACACACCTTTAGCCAGTAGTTTCAACACAGTCTGATTAGCATAAGAAGGTACTCAAGGCCATAGAGATAAAAAGGAAGAAAACATAAACCTTGAATCCAAGCTCGCCTGAGCAGTTTGCTAAAGAGAGAATCCAAAATACAGTCCAGGGTCTTTAAACATGCAATCAATGTGGTCAGTCAGTCCAATAGTCAAGGTTTCCAGGTTTCCAAACAGGAGTCACAGAACAAGAGATCAGCAACAATACACAACACTCCCAGGATTCAGCGTTTGTTCCCAACAAATGCCCTTCCCCGCAGCATCTCCTTAAATCTCAATCTCCAGATGTGCCTTGTGGAGTGGGGTGGGATGCTCTCCTCTTGAGTAACTGAGACTGCCTGCGTTGTTCCCTCCTTCTCTCCACTCTCCGTGCTCTAGGATCAGGTGAGGGTGGGCCTTGCTCATCACCTGACCTCTGTCTCCCCTGTTCATCCTGTCCCAATCCTGAAGGGCCCTGGCCTGCCTCAGCCTGCTCTTCCCACAATCCTCTGAAGCCACAGATACCTCTCCCTAGGGTCCTGTTCCAGCTCATGTTCTTTCTCAGATTCAGGCTTAGAGGGACACCTGGCAGGCTTCAGTTGTGAGTGCGTCAAGTGAGGGTCTTGTGATGGGCCAGGTGTGAGTCATCAGTGAGAGGCTTGTGATGGGTCTTATGATGGGGTCTTGTGATGGGGACGTTACACCAGGTCAGGGAGGTGAACTGGTGGGGAGGGGCTTGCGTGGATTGGTTGGTGGTCAGTGTTGTCTCTGGTTGGTAGAGGGAGGAGAGTGGGTTTATTTATTTTTAAATAATTTATTTTTAAAAATAAAATAAAAAGGACCTCCAGCAGAAGACCTCCAAAATGACCAACCTGTCCACGGAGGCGATAGACTTAGTGGTCTATTTTTGTGCTCTGAATGGCACAACAAAGAAGAATATGAGGTTGGAACCAACACAGAACATTGGCAGAACTAAGATGGTCTCCCATTTATGCTACACCTGGAGACTTCCAAAGCACCAGTTGTCAGTCAACATACATACAGGAAAGGATTTTCTTTTCCCTTTACTGGTCATAATATATATTTCCCCTGTCCAGTCCTGTCTGACTCTAGGGCAGGGATGTCAAACTCGCCGTGTCACATGACGTGTCTTGACGTATCATGACTTTTTCCCCTTTGCCAGAGCACAGCTTCTGCGTGACGCATTCCAGCCCGCGGGCTGGCAGATTGACACACCTGCTCTAGGGCATGGTGCTCATCTCTGTTTCTTAGCCAAGGGAGCCAGTATTATCCAAAGACACCTCCGGGTCATGTGGCTGACATGACTCTATGCCTAGGCACTGTGGTGCCTATTAAATCTACTCACATTTTCATGCTTTCAAACTGCTAGGTTAGCAAGAGCTGGGGCAAGTAAGGGGAGCTCACATCGTTGTGCGGTGCTTCGGTCTTGAACCCTGGCTCTCAACTTCCCAACTGAAAAGCTCAGTGTGTATAACCAGTGAGCCATTGCGCCCCCTTGTGAAAATGATATGCATCCTTTCAAAATATGCTTTTTCACAAGGCAACTGGACTTTCTTGTTTTTCTTTGAAGATGAGGTGGGATACAGTCAGAACTGGATGAGAAGGCGAGACGTCTTTGAAGAAAAACAAGAATGTCCAGTTGCCTCGTGAAAAAAAGCAACTTTTGGGACAACCATGACCTGGATAACTGAGAATCTTCATAAACAATGTATCCTCAATTCTAACAGAAAAATCCCGTGAGATGTCCTGGGAAAGTGGCTTTGTGGAGGACCTGTAAACATTCCTCATGCCAATGAGAAAACTCCAATCTGTTGGAGAAAGCCCACATGCAATAAAGCTATTTTAGGTATGGAGCCTTTCTCAGGTTGGTGTACGCAAATACACTGGAATTACAACTCCCCATATTCTTGTAAGTCACCTTACCTAGTCATTTTATGAGTTACTGACCTAAATTCATTAGGACACTTTAGGAAGGGTACAAGGAAGAATCAAACAATTTACCGGTTGTCGGATTTTTCTCCTCCAGGGGGCAGTATAGAACTTCATTGTTTCTCCATCCTTTCTCAAACCACCTGCTTAAATTGAAAACCACGAGTGAGGTCATCTGTGATGAATTCAATTGCTTGCCCCAAAAGGAAATCATATTCTCAATTGCAGCATCTTCTAAGTGTAGGAAGCAAAGGAAGATGCTGGTTTGCTTCAGAGTTCCAAGGATGCTTTTTCACTGTCAACCAAACCCTTACTTGATTTTTGTGGGAATTTTCTCAGTGCTTCTAAAATCAGGTAATATTTCCATTGGAAACCTCTCCTTCTCGTTCCATTCTCATTCTCCTCCATCCCTCTCCTCCTCCTCCTCCTCCCCCCCTCCTCCTCCTCCTCCTCCACATTTATTAACAACTACAGACTCACTAAACAAAGTATAGGAAAGAAGAACGAGGGTTTTGAAAGTTAAGGAAAAATGTTAAATTGAAAAATTGATGTAATGACTGATAAATTTACGTCTATTATCTCTTGAAAGCACAAAACAAGTATATGGAGCCTTGGTGGAGCAGTGGGCTAATGCCTCCTTAAGTAACACCAGCTGCCTGCAATTAGTGCAGGTTCGAGTCCCACCAGGCTCAAGGTTGACTCAGCCTTCCATCCTTCCGAGGTAGGTAAAATGAGGACCCAGATTGTTGGGGGCAATAAGCTGACTTTGTAATAATGCCGCTTGGGGGCAGGGGGGGGGCGAAAGCCCTAATAAGCAGGCATATACATAGAATGAAGGCTACTGCTAAGCACATTGGTTTGTGCTTAAAATTGTAAGCCGCCCTGAGTCTTTGGAGAAGGGCGGGATATAAATGGGATTAAAATAAATTAAAAATAAAATAAATATGGAACACTGAGTTCAGTTCAGCTGTGATCTATCTTCTTTCTCTAAGGTTGTGATCTGCCTGTCATAGATTACCCTAACAACCCCTGTCCACAAAGGGATGTGGTTGAAAGCTGCTGGCATTCTCTTTTTCCCCAGATCTTGCACTTTTGGAACTTCTTTAAGTGATTTAAGTTATATAACTGGGAAATAAAAAAATATATGATAGATAAGTAAATAATTTTGCTCCATATTGAATCTTTTCCATTAATATCTCAGAAAAGGAAGATTCAAAGACCAAAATATACATTCCAAACTGTTTATCAATCTCAGAGAATATTCTGGAGTTCTGATTCCCCCCCCCTTCTCTTAAGGAAATTCTCAAAGTGACTCGGTGTCCCAAAAACAAAACAACATGGAAATCCGAGAAGGAGAAGATGCCATTTTGCCCTGTGAATTCACAACTATCAGCTCCAGTCCAACCCTTTATTGGTATCATCAGTATGGAAACCAAAGACCTGAACAAATCCTGACTGCTTACAGATATGAGAATAATCACTTCCAGAAAGGAAAGTTTTCTACCACTTTGGTTTTGGGAAGTCCGAATTCAGTTCCTCTGAACATTAAAAGTGTCTCTCTACTGGATGGAGCTGTTTATTTCTGTGCTCTGAACCCCACAGTGAATCATGACTGTAAAAAGACTCACACAAAAGTAGCTCAATAAATAAAAGCTCAATAGTAGTAACTGTGAGAGGGATCTTGGAGTCCTAGTGGACAATCGCTTAAATATGATTGGATGGTAAATATGAGGACGGTAAAATGAGGACCCAGATTGTTGTGGGGCAATAGGCTGACTCTGTAAACCTCTAAGAGAGGGCTGTAAAGCACTATGAAGCAGTATATAAGTCTAAGTGGTATTGCAATAGACAAGCATGTGCCACATAACACAACAGACTTAGTAACTGCTGATAAGAAAGATAAAAGAGTCTGGGTAATGGACATGGCAGTATCTGGAAACAGAATAAAAGAGAAAGAACTGAGGAAAAAATTACAAAATACAAAGACCTGCAAATAGAATTAGAAAAACTATGGCAAAAGATATATATATATATATAAAGGTAAAGGTTCCCCCGCACATGCGTGCTAGTCGTTTCCAACTCTAGGGGCCGGTGCTCATCTCCGTTTCAAAGCCGAAGAGCCAGCGCTTGTCCGAGGACGTCTCCGTGGTCATGTGGCTGGCATGACTAGACGCCAAAGGCGCACGGAACGCTGTTACCTTCCCACCGTAGTGTTCCCTATTTTTCTACTTGCATTTTTACGTGCTTTCGAACTGCTAGGTTGGCAGAAGCCGGGACGAGTAACAGGCGCTCACTCTGCTATGCGGCACTCGGGATTCGACCCGCCAAACTGCCGACCTTCTGATTGATCGACAGGCTCAGCGTCCTAACCCACTGAGCCACCGCGTCCCTATATATATATATATATATATATATAGATATAGATATAGATATAGATATAGATATAGATATAGATATAGATATAGATATAGATATAGATATAGATATAGATAGATAGATAGATAGATAGATAGATAGATAGATAGATAGATAGATAGATAGATAGATGATAGATAGATAGATAGATAGATAGAGATAGATAGATAGATAGATAGAGATAGATAGATAGATAGATATAGATATAGATATAGATATAGATATAGATATAGATATAGATATAGATATAGATATAGATAGATAGATAGATAGAGATAGATAGATAGATAGATATAGATATAGATATAGATATAGATATAGATATAGATATAGATATAGATAGATAGATAGATAGATAGATAGATAGATAGATAGATAGATAGATAGATAGATATAGATATATATAGATATATAGATATATAGATATATAGATAGGGACGCGGTGGCTCAGTGGGTTAGGACGCTGAGCTTGTCGATCAGAAGGTCGGCAGTTTGGCGGGTCGAATCCCGAGTGCCGCGTAACAGAGTGAGCGCCTGTTACTCGTCCCAGCTTCTGCCCACCTAGCAGTTCGAAAGCACGTAAAAATGCAAGTAGAAAAATAGGGACCACTACGGTGGGAAGGTAACAGCGTTCCGTGCGCCTTTGGCGTCTAGTCATGCCGGCCACATGACCACGGAGACGTCCTCGGACAAACGCTGGCTCTTCGGCTATGAAACGGAGATGAGCACCGGCCCCTAGAGTCGGAAACGACTAGCACGCATGTGCGGGGGAACCTTTACCTTTTACCTTAGATATATAGATATATAGATATATAGATATAGATATATAGATATATATATATATATAGCAATAGGTGCCTTGAGTTCAACCCTAAAACGTGGACCACCACTTGAATAATGTTGGCATTGACAATATCATCATTAGTCAATTGCAAAAGGCAGCTTTATCTGGAACAACTTACATCTTGCAACAACTTTTAATACCATCCAAAAACAACATCTTCCTACCTCAGGTCTTTAGGAAAGCCTGAATTGATGGATAAAAATTCCCAATCCAGCCTGAACATCTGGTTGACTGTGTGACTAACCTTAATTGCTACTACCACCATTTCAAATCCAATGCCTTGTATTATTTAAAATAAAACAATAATCTGTGAGTATTTTTAATGTATTGTCAACATGACGTAAAAGACTATACTTACGATAATATGATCTCTGTGCCATTCAGTGCATTAAAAAGTGTCATTGTTTTTCACTGGCTAGAATTCCAGGCATGACAACCCAGAGAGTGCCAAGGTAACCATGGTTGGGCATAAGGGGGTGTATAGCAAACATGGATGTACATGCAGCCCACAGCCCAATTTTCAATTGGATACATAAATGTGCTCAATCTCCACAGTCCCAAAAGGGCTTTTTCAAAAAGCAACTGGACTTTGTTTTTTCGTTGAAGACATTTCTCGTCTCATCCAAGAAGCTTCTTCAGCTCTTACCAAATGGTGGAGGATGGAAGGCCTTATATTCCTTGCAGACAGCTGGTCATTTGCTTTCTTTTAGAGAGTCCTTGAGGCCACTTGAAGGTTTATCTGGCCAAAGTCCAGTGGCCATTTGAAAAAGCATTTGGGGGACAACCATGACCTGGATGACTGAGAATGTCCATAGATGTCAATCTCAACAGCTTTTGTTACAATTAAATTTTTTTCTCACCTTTTTTTCCAGCAAACTCATTCTAGCCTAGAGGAAGAATTTCCTATGTTCGACCTTCACAACAACCATCTTGTTGAGAAAAAGAACAACCGGTTCAAAGTAATGGGGTCTGCAAGGATGGTCCAAAAATTTCAGATGAACCCACAACCATCCTGCCTTATCTGACACCCCTGTTAACTTCCTGTGAACTTCCATGGCTGAGACTAGACTGTGGCAGACAAATTGTGGATGTCCCTCTTCCAAGCTGTGAGAAGACCTGCTGGTTCTTGAATTTCTTAATACCTCTCCTTGAGAGCTACATTTCCAAAACTTGGCATTTCAGCACGGATGTGTCGACTTCTCTATATCCATTGTTTATAATTCTTACTCCGGTGAGAAACTTCCAGTCCTGGTTTTGTAGACAAAGTCCACATCCAACCAAGCTATTTTAGATATGGAGCTGTCTTCAGGTTGGTGCAGTCATATACCCTGGAACTACAACTCCCTATATCTCACCAGGACATTGTCTGGGTATTTTGAGAGTTACTGTCCTAAACGCTTTAGGACAGTGGTGGCAAACCTATGGCACATGTGCTACAGGTGGCACGCACAGCCCTCTCTGTGGGCACATACACCATTGCCCCAGCCCCGCCTCCCCTCATGGCCCCCTCCTCACCAGCAGCCCCCCCGGAGGAGAGTTGCCCCCGGGCATGGCCTGCACAGAGCAGCGCAGCCAAAGACATGGCAGATGGGCAGCAGGGACAAGACTCCACCCTCGTGCCCCATTGCATGTAGATGATGCTGCAGGGTGCGGGCAGAGGACGTGGCTGCCATGGCGCTGCAGGGCTGCCTGGGTGATCTGCTATGGAGGGCTGTGGAGGTGGTATTTATTTATTTATTTATTTATTTATTTATTTATTTATTTATTTATTTATTTATTTATTTAGATTTATATACCGCCCTTTCCCGAAGGACTCAGGGCGTTTTACAGGATATTTAAAAGAAAATCAATGCAAAAGTTAAAACAAATTTAAAAAGATTAAATGAAACCCTGAGAAAAAATAAAAACCCAGTTAAAATTCAAAATTAAAAAAATTCTCAGCCTGGGCCAGAGAGCTCGAAGAGCCAGGTCTTCAGGTCCCGGCGGAATGAACGGAGGTCGGGGGCAGTCCTAAGCTCCGCGGGCAGCTGGTTCCAAAGGGCACGCGCGCCCACTGAGAAGGCCCTACCCCTGGGTGTTACCCGCCGGCAATCTTTAACCGGCGGCACCCTGAGAAGGCCCTCCCTGTGGGAGCGCACTGGACGAAGGGAGCTTGATGCTGGCAGCAGGTGTTCCCTCAAATATCCCAGACCCTCGCCATTTAGGGCTTTATAGGTCATCACCAGCACCTTGAATCTCAAGGTGGCCCTGCAGGTGGATGGGGGGGGCAGGGGTGGGGCAGGGGTGGAACAGGGGCAGGCGGGGCGGTTTGGGGACACTCGGTGTCTAAAAGGTTCACCATCACTGCTTTAGGATGCTAACAGGATGGATGCATAGTAGAATGAAACAATTTCCATATTCGTCCTCCAGAGGGCAGCTTAGAACTTCATCCTTTCTCAAACCACCTGCTTAAATTGAAAACCACGAGTGAGGCCATCTGTGATGAATTCAATTGCTTGCCCAAAAAAAGAAACCACATTCTCATTTGCAGCTTCTTTTAAATGTAGGAAGCAAAGGAGGATGCTGGTTTGCTTCAGAGTACCAAGGATGCTTTTTCCTTCTCCACTAAACCATTATTTGATTTTTCTGGGATTTTTCTTATTGCTCCTAAAATCAGGTAATATTTTTACTGAAAAAGCTCTCCTTCTCCTCCTTCCTCCTCCCTCCTCCTCCTCCTCCTCCTCCTCCTCCTCCTCCTCCTCCTCCTCCTCTGAATTTATTAACAGAAATACAGATTGATAGTTTAGGAAAGTCTAGGTTCAAGTCTAGGACATGAAAATGAAGAAATTTGAAAATCAAGAATTGGATAAAGTGAAAATTTGATCCAATGCCTAATTTTACATTCCTTCTTTCCTAAAAGTGCAAAACAAGTCTATGGAGTACTGATTTCAGCTGTGATCCATGTCCATGTTTCTGCCTTGTGTGTGTATAACTTTAGGCAATAGATTACCCTAGTAACCTCTGTCCACAAAGGAATGGAGTTGAAAACTGTAGGTATTCATTTTTCCCCAAGATCTTGCAGATATAGATGTTTTCTTTTAAATATTGGACGATTAAAATGCTGATTTAAAAACGTGAATATAAATTGGGAAAAAATATGGGAAAGATTACTAAATGGTTCTGGTCAGTGTCCACAAATGAACTCTATACCAAATCTTTTCCTTTTAGGAGAGAAGACCAAGATATACATGCCAAACTCTGTATCAATTTGGGGGGATGTTCTGGGGTACTGATTTTGTTTTTCCTCTCTTAAGGAACATCTCAAAGCGATTCAGTGTCCCAAAGTCAAAACAACATGGAAATCCGAGAAGGAGAAGATGCCATTTTGCCTTGTGACTTCAAAACTCTCAGCTCCAATCCATACCTTTTTTGGTATCGTCAGTATGGAAACCAAAGACCTGAACGAATCCTGACTGCTTACAGATATGAGAATAATCACTTCCAGGAGGGAAAATTTTCCACCACCTTGGTTTTAGGAAGTCAGAATTCAGTTCCTCTGAACATTAGAAGTGTCTCTCTACTGGATGGAGCTGTTTATTTCTGTGCTCTGAACCCCACAGTGAATCGTGATTATTTATAGACTCACACAAAAGTCAACAGAATGAAACCAACCTCAGCTCTTTACAGAGCATTCTGTAAAAATCCCCCCAAAAAAGGATTTTTTTCCCTGCAGTCACCACCATCATCTTGAAAAAGTGGTGGAGAATGAAAAGATTAAGATCCTGCAAGACTTTCTAAAAGAAACATATTTATAACGTATTTATTTTTCTCCTGGCATATTTATTTTTCACCTATCTCCAAAGGAACAATTATGAAGAACTGACATTGAAGTATTTGGAGGCAGAAGAGAGGGAGAAACAAGGAAACAAAATAAGGAAATGTAAAGACCATACGGTAGGGACCAAGTGGATGTCGGAAAGGGAAGCAGTAGACATACCAGTAGCAATGGTTACACTTGACGACAAAAGAAGGAAAAGAGCACTTGGTCACAATAAGAATGGACTGGATCTCAACTCACTGATTACAAAAGTCCATTATGTGGAGAAGCACAAATAATCTTAATTTTAATAAAGAATAAAGCTGGAAGGCACTTTGGAGGTCTTCTAGACCAGCCCCCTGCTCAAGAAGAGAACCTATACCATCTCAGACAGTGACTGTCCAGTCACTTCTTAAAAACCTCCAATGATGGACCACCCATGATTTCTGGAGGCAAGCTGTTCCACTGTCCTCACTGTTAAGATGTTTCTCCTCAATTCAAGCTTACTTCTCTCTTTGATTAGTTTCCATCCATTGTTTCTTGTCCTGCCCTCTGGTGCTTTGGAAAATAAATTGACCCCCTCCTCTGTGAGAGTTAAAAGTATACAAAAATTCATTGGGAAGAGTCTTTATGTAAATAATAATACTTAAAACATATGCTATTACCACTAATTCAAATCCAATGTCTTGTTTTTTTGTTAAAAATAGCTGTGATTATTAATAAAGAATCTTCAAGATAATTATTCAGAAGGAGTGATAGAAATAAAATCTCTGCACCATTCAGTGTCTGGAAGACAATCAGCGCAATTGTTTTTTCATTGGCTAGAATTCCAGCCAATGGGATCCTGACAAATGTAGAGAATGCCAGTCTAATCATGAGCAAAGATGGATGCAGCCCATAGCTCAGTTCTCAAAGGGGTACATGAATGTGTTAAATCTCAATTGTTTTTGTTACAATTAATGGTTCTCTCCTACATTTTCTCTAGCAGCTCATTCTAGCTTCTGGGGAGACTGTCCTTTGGTTTCCCTTCAGAGGAACCAACCTGTTGACCGAGAGAACCATGAATCCAAAGTATGGTATCTACAAGGATGTTGTCAGGACCCACCCCAAACCACGTCTTAGGAAGACAAAACTCTTGGAACCAAATCTAGTCCAAAAGGAATCTTTACTATGACATGCTTGGTTGTAGGAATGCAAGACAGGACTTAATATTGTTCTACAAACTAAAACCTTATAAAGAGTTCCCGGTTCAACCCCCCCCTTAACCCCATTTGGTCAGTCCCCCATCATTTACCTCGTATCATCCCTCTCGTGGGAAAAAGGAACTTTTATGTTTATTGCTCTCTTCCTTGACACAAGCCAGATGCTACCTACCCTAACCCTCCCTTTTGTTCCCCCAGTTCAAAAGGCTTCTCTTTTCCTTTGAAATGCCTAATACAGGCTCAATACACATTCATTCCCTCCTCCTCATGGGAGATGGCAGAATCCAGAAACAACGTTTTAAACATACATTTATGAATATGAAATGGATTCTGACAGACGTTCAAAAACTCCAAAATGCTTCCACAGCCACCTTGTGTTCTTTTGACACCCCTGTGGGCGCCACTGTTCTTTGGTGAAGTTCCGTGGCTGAGAGAAGACTGTGGCAAGACAAACTATGGTTGTCCCTCTTCCAAGCCCTGAGAAGACTTGCCATCTTCTGGTTCTTGATTTTCTTAATACCTTTCTTTGCCTTCTCAAAGTGGGATGTCCTACTGGTTTGAGGACCTGCATTCATATAATTGACAGCCAATCAAACAGTCATGGGACTCTCTGCTGAAAAATACAGAAAACCACAACAGAGAGAAGACACCAGATGAAAGGAAGAAAGAGTCAGAAGGGCTTGTTTCTTAGACAAGATAGCACCTGTTTTCACTAAATTAGATCAGCTGAGATGTATCACTTCCTCACCATGAATTTGGCATCCTTCTCGCTAATGTTATTGGGTCTCATGTCAAGTAAGTACTATTTAGGAGTTTGTACCCTTCCTGGGACCTAAAGTCTACTTTTTTTTTCCAGGATTGGTCTTTTCCTGTAGCTCCAAAACTTTGCTTCTTGGCTGAGCTTAAGGTTTGATATTCTGTATTTATTTTTATCCCTCGTACTTTGCCTCCCTTCCAAGAACTGAGGGTGCCTTACGTAGGACATCTCCTCATTTTGCACTCCCCAAAACATTATTGTCTGAGAAAGAAAGACTATCCCATAATCACCCCATAGGTTTCTAAAACCAAGGGGGGGGGGATTTCATGAGTATTCCTACCCTTAGTCCAAGAGCTTAACCAGAACAACACACTGACACTCACAAATCCCTTGGAAGATAACTTCCTGGGGTAAGATACCCCAGAGAGCTGTATGGAGGATTCTCATAATCAGGTGCCCAGAATTCTCCATTGCAACCAACTTCCAATATAGCTGTGCAATGATCAAAAATTTCAATTCAACAATGGAATTTGAGCAGAAGAGGTAGAACAAGTTGACGGTTCTCTTTACTGCTTATTACATAATATTTCTCCATCATTCCTTCCAGGAGAGAGATAGGGTGGAGACTGTCGTAGGAAAAAAATCTTCATTTAAAAAAAGCTAGAATCATAGAAAATGTGCATTTGAAAGTCACCATAAAGGTCCTCTAGCCAATCCCCTTGCACAGCCCAGGAATCCACAAAACCATCTCTGCCAAGAGTCCATTCAGTTCCCAGTTGAAACCTCCACTTAGAGAGAACCCACCACTCTTTCAGGAGACGGTTCTACTGCTCAGAATCTCTTATAGAAAGACGTGCAAATTGTATCTTTCATTCACGGACATCCAAGAGTTCCATCAGGGACCACAGATGGTGACTTCTTGTTCTTTGCCTGTGTTTAATTTTACAGGAACCCATTTCTGCCAAGCTGAAAAGCCTGTCCAGGAACCCCTGCTGGAAGCATTAAATGGAAGGAAAATCAATCTTCTGTGCTCCCACCCCAATATTAAAACCAGTGAATACATCTATTGGTACCGACAGTTCTCTAACCAGCCTCCTCATTTAATTGCAAGTGGATTCCAGGGAACATTGGAAACCAACGAAGGGGAGAGAGTTTCCTTGATTATTCCTAAAGAGCGGAAAAATAGCACCCTCTCCTTCACCAAAGTCACCTCTGAGGACCAGGCACTGTATCTCTGTGGTGTTGGAGACACTGTGTCGCATCCTAGTGACTCTGTTTGGCAAGAACCTTTTCTTGCAATACAGCTGCCTCCAGACGGAGGAAAGAAAGACAGGTGTGAAAACAGACCTTTGAATTTTAATATACTAGTGAGCATTTTTGCTCCGGTGATTGAAAAGATGAGTGGTGAATTTGTTTCCTTGGCAATTCATTTCAGCACCAGATTAGGACTTTTCTTAATTAATTAAACACAATATATATATATATATATTTGGACTAGATGACCTCCAAGGTCCCTTCCAACTTATTATTATTATTATTATATTGGGAGGGAGCGAGAAAGAATGGGAGGATATCCACTCCTCCATAATTTCCTATAGTTTAATCACATTATCCCAGAGTATTTTCCAAGATACGCAGCCCTCATCTGTCTGGTGCAGTCATATACCCTGGAACTAGAATTCTCTTCTCAATCTCTTCTTAAAAACCTCCAGTGATGGACTGCCCATGATTTCTGGAGGCAAGCTGTTCCAATGGTTAATTGTCCTTGCTGTTAGGAAGTTTCTCCTTAATTCCAGGTTGCTTCTCTCCTTGATTAGTTTCCATCCATTGTTTCTTGTCCTGCCCTCTGGTGCTTTGGGAAATAAATTGACCTCTTCCTCTGTGATAGTTAAAAGTATACAAAATTTCATTGAGTGAATTTCATTCATCTTTATGTAAATAATAATAATAAAAAATCTGCTATTACCACTAATTCAAATCCAATGTCTTGTATTTTTTAAATGTGATTTTTAATAAAGAATTCACAAGATAATTATTCAGGAGGAGTGATAGAAATATAATCTCTGCGCCATTCAGTGTATGGAAGACAATCAGCGCAATTGCTTTTTCACTGGCTAGAATTCCA
Organism: Vipera berus; assembly: GCF_964194415.1. Taxonomy (NCBI): domain Eukaryota; kingdom Metazoa; phylum Chordata; class Lepidosauria; order Squamata; family Viperidae; genus Vipera; species Vipera berus. Next base: position 69,250,772 of record NC_138210.1, read on the forward strand.
GCCAATGGGATCCTGACAAATGTAGAGAATGCCAGTGTAATCATCGGCAAACATGGATGCAGCCCATAGCTCAATTCTCAAACGGGAACATGAATGTGTTCAGACTCAACTGTTTTTGTTACAGTTAATGATTCTCTCTCACCTTTTCTCTAGCAGCTCATTCTAGCTTCTGGGGAAACTTTTCTTTGGTTTCTCTTCAGAGGAACCATCCTGTTGACAGAGAGAACCATGAATCCAAAGTATGGTCTCTAAGATGATCAAAGGCCAGGAGACTAAAACCACTGCAGAACATGGGTTTGGCTAATCTAAAGAAAAGAAGAAATAGGGGAGACATGATAGCAGTATTCCAGTATTTGAGGGGCTGCCACAAAGAAAAGGGGGTCACGTTATTCACCAAAGCACCAGAGGGCAGGACAAGAAACAGTAGATGGAAAATGATCAAAGAGAGAAGCAACCTGGAATTAAGGAGAACCTTCCTGACAGTGAGGACAATTAACCAGTGGAACAGCTTGCCTCCAGAAATCATGCGTGCTCCATCACTGGAGATTTTTAAGAAGAGGCTGAGATGGTATAGGTTCTCCTGCTTGAGCAGTGGGCTGGACTTGAAGACCTCCAAGGTTCTATTCTATTCTATTCTATTCTATTCTATTCTATTCTATTCTATTCTACTCTACTCTACTCTACTCTACTCTACTCTACTCTACTCTACTCTACTCTACTCTACTCTATTCTATTCTATTCTATTCTATTCTATTCTATTCTATTCTCATCTACAAGGATGTTCAAAAACAACAAAATGCATCCACAGCCACTTTGTGTTCTTTTGACACCCCTGTGGGCACCACTGTTATTTGGTGAAGTTCTGTGGCTGAGAGAAGACTGTGGCAAGACAAACTGAGTTTGTCCCTCTTCCCAATCTGTGAGAACATCAGCCACCTTTCATGATAGGCTGGTTCTTACACTTCATCTTAATAAACCCTAAATTGCTTTCTCAATTTAGACTCTCCTACCAGTGTGGGGAGCTAGACTCATATGCAAATTTAGGCAATTTAAGGTAAAAAAGGTAAAGGTTCCTCTGCACATGCGTGCTAGTCGTTTCCGACTCTAGGGGCCGGTGCTCATCTCCGTTTCAAAGCCGAAGAGCCAGCGATGGTCCGAGGACGTCTCCGTGGTCATGTGGCCGGCATGACTAGACTCCAAAGGCACACGGAACGCTGTTACCTTCCCACCGTAGTGGTCCCTATTTTTCTACTTGCATTTTTACGTGCTTTCGAACTGCTAGGTTGGCAGAAGCTGGGACGAGTAACAGGCGCTCACTCTGTTATGCGGCACTCGGGATTCGACCCGCCAAACTGCCGACCTTCTGATCGACAAGCTCAGTGTCCTAACCCACTGAGCCACCGCGTCCCTTTTTAGGCAATTTAGAGTCAGGTAATTCACAGCCAATGAAACAGTCAAGGGATTCTCTGCTGAAACAGTCAAAAAACCACAAGAGAGAGAAGGCAGTCAGAAGAAGGCAAGAGAGATTCTTGTGAGGCCTCATTGTTTAGACAAGATACCACCTGCTTTCTCTACATGGATCAGTTCCTCGCCATGAATTTGGCATCCTTCTTGCTAATATTATTGGCTCTCATGTCAAGTAAGTAATATTTATGGTATCACTTTTAGGCATCTGTGTCTATTTTTCTTTCACGTTTTGGTCTTAAGGTTTTACATTTTGTATTCATTTTCATTCCTTGCACTTTGCCTTCCTTCCAAGAACTGAGGATGGCTTAGATAGGACCGCTCCTCATTTTGTACTCGCCAAAACAATATTTTTGTACTCCCCAAAACAATATTTTCCGATAAAGTAAGACTAACCCATGATCACCCCTTGGGTTTCCAAAACTGAAGGGTGGGCGACTTCGTGAGGAGCTTTAATCTAAGAGCTTAAACAACAAACCACAATGACTCTTTCAACAGTCTTAAAATATATCTTCCTGGCGTAAGATGCCTCAGAGAACTGTATGGAGAAATCTCCTAAACATATGCCCAGAATTTTCCATTGCAATTAACTTCTACTATAGCAATGCAATGGTCAACATGAGCCTTGGTGGAGCAGTGGGCTAATGCCTCCTTAAGTAACACCAGCTGCCTGCAATTAGTGCAGGTTCGCATCCCACCAGGCTCAAGGTTGACTCAGCCTTCCACCCTTCCGAGGTAGGTAAAATGAGGACCCAGATTGTTGGGGGCAATAAGCTGACTTTGTAATAATGCCGCTTGGGGGGGGCGAAAGCCCTAATAATAAGCAGGCATATACATAGAATGAAGGCTATTGCTAAGCTTGTAAGCCGCCCTGAGTCTTCGGAGAAGGGCGGGATATAAGTGGAATTAAAATAATAAAAAAATAAAAATAAAACAAATTCAATTCAACAATGGAATTTGAGTAGAAGGGAATTTGACCATTCCCTTTACAAAACTCCTTTTCTACTTATTACATGACATTTCTCTTTAAGTACTTCCAAGAGAGAGATAAGATATAGATGGTTGTAGGGCAAGAGTCCTTCATTAACACCCTCCCCCCCAAAAAAAATAGAATAACTGAAAACATGGAGTAGAAAGTTACCATAAAAATCCTCTAGTCAAGTGCAGAACACAGGAATCCACTAAACCGTCTCTGCAAAGAGCCCCATTCATATCCCAATTGATCCATCTAATTAGGCAGAACCCACCAATCCTTCAGACAGATAGTTCTTCTCATCGCTTTTTACAGTATATATCCATATCCAAGCGGTATCTCTGATCCATGAACTTCCAACACTTTCAGCAGGGACTACAGATGTTGACTTCCTGTCCCTTGCCTGTGTTTGATTTTACAGGAACCCTTCTCTGCCAAGCTGAAAAGCCCATCCAGGAACCTGTGCTAGAAGCATCAAATGGAAGAAAAGCTGAACTTTCTTGCTCTCACCCCAATATTCAAAGCAACGAACACATCCTTTGGTACCGCCAGTTCCCTAGCCAGCCTCCTGATTTCATTGCAAGAGGATACAAAGAACCATCGGAAAGCAATGTAGGAGAGCGAATTTTCTTGGTTGTTGATCATAACCGAAAAAATAGCACCCTCTCCTTCACCAAAGTCACCTTTGAGGACCAGGCATTATACTTCTGTGCTCTCGGAGACACTGTGTTACATCCTAGTGACTCTCATTGGCAAGAACCCTTTCTTGCAACACAGCTGCCTCCAGAGACAGGAAAGAAAGGCTGCTGTGCAGACACACCTCTGAATTTGAATGTACAATTGAGCAATCTTGCTCCCACGATTGGAAGGATGAGTGGTGAATTTGTTTCCTTAGCAGTTAATTCCAATTCCAGATTAAGGCTTTTTTTGATCCCCTAATTCAGACATGTCAAACACAAGGCCCGGGGGCCGGATCCGGCCCACGAAGTGGTTTCATGCAGCCCGTGAAGCCACCCTGGAAACAGTGAGGGAACGGCCCCCACTGCCTTGGCCCTGGCCCAGAGACCCTCCTTCTGCCAGAGACCCTCAGATCTGTCCCACTCCTGCCCAGGCCCCCATAGGCACCCTTGATGCCGAATGATGTAGAGCTGGCCATGCCCACCCAGTAGGCCATACGCACTCAGGCCATACCCACCCGCCCCCCTGAAGGCAACTGCAATGCTGATGAGGCCCTCAATGAAATTGAGTTTGACACCCCTGCCCTAATTAAACATGACAAAAATATTGGGAGGGAGGGAGGGATATCCATTCCTCTGTAATTTCCTATAGCTCACATTATCTCAGAGTTGCCTTTTTTCTCCATGATACACAGCCCTCATCCAGCTGGTGCATTCAGATCCGCTGGAACTACAACTCCCCATATTTTCATCAGCCACATTGCTTTGAGAGTTACATTTCAAAAACTTTGGCATTTTAGCAAGGGTGTGTCGAATTTCTATATTCTAGATAAGCTGTTCTAGATATGGAGCCCTATTCTGTCTGGAACATTGACATACACTGAAACTACAACACCCCATGTTTCATCAACCACGTTGGCTGGGCACTTTCTGAGTTAAATCCCTTAGGATGTTTTAAGATGGATGCAAAATAGAATAATAATAAAAAAATGTTGATAGATTTTTCTCCTCCAGAGGGCAGTCTAGACCTTCACACTTTCTCCATCCTTTCTCAAACCTCCTGTTTGACAAAAAAAACCACAACTGAGGCCCTGTGCGATGAACACAACTGCTTGCCACAAAAGGAAACCACCCTCTGGTTTATAGCTTTTTCTAAATGTAAGAAGCGAAGGAGAATGTTGGTTTTCTTCATTGTTGCAAGGATGTCTTTTTCTTTTCAAAGAAACCATTATTTGATTTTTCTGGGAACTTTCTTACTGCTCATGAAATCAGGTATTGTTTCTACTGAAAAACTTCTTCTTCTTCTTCTTCTTCTTCTTCTTCTTCTTCTTCTTCTTCTTCTTCTTCTTCTTCTTCTTCTTCTTCTTCTGTTTTCCTTCTTTTTCCCCTCCATTCCTTCTCCTCCATCTTCTCCTCTTTCTCCTCCATTCCTTCTCCTCCATCTCTTTTCCTTCTCTTTCTTCTCTATAACTTCTCCATCTCTTCTCCTTCTCTTTCTCTTCCATTCCTTCTCCTTCTCTTTCTCCTCCATTCCTTCTCCTTCATTTCTCCTCCTCCAAATTATTGCCAGAAACAAAAGCCAACCAAGAGATTTGAAAATAAAGTGGTTCAACTGAAAAAAAATTGATCTAATGACTGATAATTTTATTTTCATCACTTCCTGAAAGTGCAAAACAAGTCTATGGAATACTCTACTTTAGCCGTGATCCAAATCCACGGTTCTGTGTTCTGTGAATAATCTTGTGATTTGCTCAACAATGAATGGGATTGGTTGAAAGCTGTTGGCATTCTCTTTCCCCCAGATCTTGCACTTTTGGAAGTGATTTGTTTTTGTTTTTCAAAAAAACGAGATCCTAAATTCCTATTTTAAATTGGGAAATTAAATATGTGATAAATAAGTAAATGGTTTTGCTCGGGGTCCAAATAAACTCTGTAGTGAATCTTTTCCATTGAAATCTCAGAAAAGGAAGATTCAAGGACCAAAATATACATTCTAAACTCTGTATCAATTTTGGGGGGTATCCTGGGGTAGTGATGTTGTTTTTCTTCTCTTAAGGAACTTCTCAAAGTGATTCAGTGTCCCAAACTCAAAAGAACATGGAAATCCAAGAAGGAGAAGATGGCATTTTGCCTTGTAACTTCACAACTCTCGACTCCAATCCATACCTTTTTTGGTATCGTCAGTATGGAAACCAAAGACCTGAACGAATCTTGACTGCTTACAAGGCAAGATCCAGGAATAATCACTTTCGTGAGGGAAAGTTTTCCACTACATTGGTTTTTGGAAATCAGAATTCAGTTTCTTTAAACATTGGAAGTGTTTCTCTATTGGATGGAGCTGTTTATTTCTGTGCTCTGAATGCCACAGTGAATCATCACTGTATACAGACTCGCACAAAAGTCAACGAAATGAAACCAACCTCAACTCTATACAGAGAGTTCTGTCCCAAAGGGCTAACTGCATTCATCAGCATCATCTTTAAAACGTGGTGGAGAATGAAAGGATTACAATCCTATTGGACTTTCTAAAAGAAATATATTTACTTGTCACCTGGAAGAAGCCAGAATGATTAAAGTTCCAGGGAAACAATACTAAACAATTGACATTCAAGGCATAAGGGAGAATGAGAAAGAACAGCTATCCAAAAAACTTCGTATTCCAACACACAGCACCCAAACCACACCACACCACACAGCCAACCACCACACACAAAAGGGGTATCAGAAATGAGAGCCAGAATTCTCCAACCGCTAATAATAATAATAATAATAATAATAATAATAATAATAATAATAATAATAATAATAATAATAATAATAATAATAATAATAATGTTGGAAGGGACCTTGGAGGTCATCTAGTCCAACCCCCTGCTCAGGCAGGAAACCCTATACCATTTCAGACAAATGGCTGTCCAGTCTCTTCTTAAAAACTTCCAGTGTTGGAGCATTCACCACTTCTGGAGGCAGGTTGTTCCACTAGTTAGTTGTTCTAACTGTCAGGAAGTTTCTCCTTAGTTCCAGGTTGCTTCCCTCCTTGATCAGTTTCCATCCGTTGCTTCTTGTCCTGCTTTCAGGTCCTTTGGAGAACAGCTTGGCTCCCTCTTCTTTGGGGCAGCCCCTGAGATATTGGAACACTGCTATAATGTCACCCCTCACCCTTCTCTTTGTTAAACTAGACGTACCCAATGCCAGCAAGAGTTCTTTATATGTTTTAGCCTCCAGTCCCCCAGTCATCTTTGTTGCTCTTCTCTGTACTCTTTCTAGAGTCTCGACATCTTTTTTACATCGTGGTGACCAAAACTGGATGCAGTATTCCAGGTGTGGCCTTACCAAGGCATTGTAAAGTGGTATTAGTACTTCCCTTGATCTTGATTCTATCCCTCTGTTAATGCAGCCTAGCACTGTGTTGGCTTTTTTGGCAGCTGCAGCACACTGCTGGCTTATATTGAAGTGATTGTCCACCAGGACTCTGAAATCCCTCTTACAGTTACTACTATCGAGCAAGGTACTACCTATACTATACCTGTGCATTTGATTTTTCCTGCCTAAATGCAGAACCTTACTTTTTTCAGAATTGAATTTCATTTTGTTAGATAGTGCCCACACACCCACAGCCACACTCTGCCAGGAATTATCCGGAACCAAAGACAAGATGAAAGAAACAACGTAATCTACAAAATCAACTGTAATGATTACAACCCATTCTACGATGATGGATGCAAGTTAAAATAAAACCATTTAGCTGTGGGTAGATTTTTGTCCTTCAGAGGGCAGTCTAGACTTTCATACATTTTCCGTCCTTTCTCAAGCTCCTGCTTGACTTAAAAAAGACACAACTCAGGCCATCTGTGGTGAATATAACTGCTTGCCACAAAAGGAAATCTTGAATTTTCTGGGAATCTTTTTATTGCTCTCAAAATCAGTTAATGCGTTTACTAAAAAAACAACTATTCTTCTTCCCTTCTCTTCCTCTTCCTCCTCCACACTTCTCCCCCTCCCCCTCCTCCCCTTTCTCCTCCCCTGTTATATTTATTACCAGAAATACAGACTCACTTAAATAAAGGAAAGGAAAAAAGACCAAGACTTTTGAAATAAAACATTGGTTAAACTAAAAAAAATATATATATCGTAATAATGACCAATATTTTTTACTTTCATAACTTCCTGAAAATGTAAAGCAAATCTACGGAATACTGTGATCCAAGTCCATGTATCTATATAAAATTTTATGTCCTAACAACTTCTATCCACAAAGGAACATGGTTGAAAGCTGTTGGTATCCTCCCCACCCCCCCACAGATCTTGTAATTTTGGAAGGTCTTTAAATGTTATAAGTGATTTGTTTCTAAATTAGATCCTGAAAAGTGTTTCTTGCGTTCGTCAGCATCATCTTTAAAAAGTGGTAGAGAATAAAACAATGGCAATGTCAGAATCCATTTATATCACATTTCATAAATGTATAGGTAGAACAATGTGCTTATTCTGGGGATTCTGCCATCTCTCCGAAGGGGGGGGAGAGGATAGACTTTAGGCATCTTCAAACAACAGGGAACATTTGAACAAAAAAGGAAGCAATAACCATAAAACCAAGGAGAGTTCCCTTTCCCATGGAAGGGCCTGACATCTGACCAAATGGATGAGGGGAGGGGCTGAAATGGGAATGCTTTATATAGGATTGAAATGTAACTTTGTTAGATTCCGTCTTGTATTGCCACAATCGATCCCATCCTAGTAAACATTTTCCTTTTGGACTAAACTTGCATCCAAGAGTTCTTATTTCCTAAGATGTGGATTGAGGTGGGTCCTGACAGGCAATCCTATTGGACTTTCTTAAAGGAATGTATTTCTTTTTCATGTGGAAGAAGCCAGAATGGTTATAACTTTAAAGAAACAATTAGGGATCAATTGACATTGAAATATCTCGAGACAGAAGGGAGAGTGAGAAAGAAGCAGGAAACAAAATATGGAAATACAAAGACCTTTGGTAGGGATCAAGTGAATATTGGAAAGAAAAGCAACAGAGAGAACAGTAGCGTTGGTTACACTTGGTGCAAAGGAAGTAAAAGAGCTCTTAGTCACAATTAGAATGGGCAGGATCTCAACTCAACAATGATAGAAGTCCCTTATTTTGAGCAGCACACACACACAAAAAAAAATTACAGTATTTTGATCCTTTGCTAGATGCTTGGAAAGGACATGATAGTTATTGTAAATGCATATAATATTCACCAATAATGATAACAATTGCTACTACCAGAACTTTAAACCCAGTGGTTTGTATTTTTGAAATAAAAAAAGTTGTCATTTTTTTTTAAAAAAAAGTATTCTCAATGTACGACAATTATTCAGAGGGAGGAAAGAAAGTAGTAGAGGTACCAGCAGCTGTACTCAGAGCTATCCTGGGGTTTTTTTTTGACACTCCTGTGGACAACCCTGTAATTCAGCTGAGAGAAAACTGTTGGCAGACAAATTGTGGTTGTGAAAACACCCATCAACTTTCATTATATGATGATTCTTGCAGTTCATAATATGCACCCTTTTTTTTCAATGTAGACCCTCCTACCAGTGTGGTAGTTGCATTGATATAATTGACAGCCAATGAAAACATCATGGGAGTCCCTGCTGAAACACACACGCACACACACACACACACACACACACACACACCACAACAGAGAAGGCAAAGAAGAAGGGAGGACAGATTCTTGCAAGCGCTCATTTTTTTTAGACAATATACCAGCCGTTTTGACTAAATTGGATAAACTGAGATGTTACAGTTCCTCAACATGAATTTGGCATCCTTGTGGCTAATATTATTGGCCTTCATGTCAAGTAAGTAATATTTAGGAACTCATTTTATACTCTTCCGGGGACCTATGTCCCCTTTTCTTTCTAAGTTCTGAGATTTTCTGTAGCTCCAAGAATTTCCTCGTTGGCTCAAGGTGAAGTTTTATACTTTATATTCATATAGATTTATTTTATTCTGCCTTTTTCCCAAGAACTGAGGGTGGCTGACACCAAATCTCTCTTCATTTTGCAATCTTCAAAACAATGTAACCTGAGAAAGAGTAACCCATGATCATCCATATACTGAGTAGGGGGTTCCCACCCTTAGTTTAAATAGCACACCACAATGACTCTCACAAATCTCTTGGAAAATATCTTCCTGGTGTAAGAAGTCGCAAGGAAGCGTATGGAGAATTCTCCTAATCAGAGACAGCTGTGCAATGGCCAACAATTTCAATTCAATCATGAAATTTGAGTAGGAGTAGAAACAGTTGACAGTGCTGTTTAGAAAACCTCCTTTGTAAGTTACTTCATGATATTTCTCTTTCAAAACTTCCAGGAGTGATAAGGTGTAGATGGTTTTAGAGCAATATTCCTTTTAGAGCAATATTTAGAGCCTTGGTGGAGCAGTGGGCTAATGCCTCCTTAAGTAACACCAGCTGCCTGCAATTAGTGCAAATTCGCATCCCACCAGGCTCAAGGTTGACTCAGCCTTCCATCCTTCCGAGGTAGGTAAAATGAGGACCCAGATTGTTGGGGGCAATTAAACTGACTTTGTAATAATGCAGCTTGGGGGAGGGGGCGAAAGCCCTAATAAGCAGGCATATACATAGAATGAAGGCTACTGCTAAGCTTGTAAGCCGCCCTGAGTCTTCGGAGAAGGGCGGGATATAAATGGAATTAAAAATAAATAAAAATAAATAAATCTAAAAAGGCTAAAACCATAGAAAACAAATGTGTTAACATGCCACATTAGAGGTCCTCTAGTCAACCCCCTTTCACAGATAGGAATCCATTAAATCATCTGTGCCAGAAACCCATTTATCTTCCAGTTGAGACTTCCGCTTAGGATGAAAACATCACTCCTTCGAGGAGACAGTTCTACTGCTCAGTGCTTCTTCTACAAGGACTTCGAAGTGGTATCTTTGATCCATGAAGTTCCAATAGTTTCATCAGGACTGCAAGTGTTGACTTCCACAACTAACCAGTGGAACAACCTGCCTCCAGAAGCTGTGAATGCTCCAACACTGGAGGTTTTTAAGAAGAGACTGGACAGCCATTTGTCTGAAATGGTATAGGGTTTCCTGCCTTAGCAGGGGGTTGGACTAGATGACCTCCAAGGTCCCTTCCAACTACTTCTTCTCCCCAGTGACTGCTCATAGTTGCAATTTCTTCTTCTTCTTCTTCTTCTTCTTCTTCTTCTTCTTCTTCTTCTTCTTCTTCTTATTATTATTATTATTATTATTATTATTATTATTATTATTATTATTATTATTATTATTATTATTATTATTATTATTATTATATTATGTTCTTTGCCTGTGTTTGATTTTACAGGAATCCTTCTCTGCCATGCTGAAAAGCCTGACCAGGAACCTCTTCTAGAAGCATTAAATGGAAGAAAAACCAACCTTTCTTGCTCCCACCCAAATATTCAAATCAACGAATACATCTTTTGGTACCGACAGTTTCCTAACCAACCTCCGCATTTCATTGCAACTGGATACAAGGCAATATCAAAAAGCAATGAAGTAGAGCACATTTCCTTGGTTGTTGCTGACGATCGAAAGACTAGCACCCTTTCATTCACCAAAGTCACTTTGCAGGACCAGGCATTGTATCTCTGTTGTATAAGAGACACTGTGTCACATCCTAGCAACTCTCTTTGGCAAAAACCCCTTCGTGCAATTCAGGTGACACAAGACAGAGGAAAGAAAGGTGGATGTGAAGACACACCTCTGTCTGAAAGTTCCTGGGAGAATGTTTGATTGAAAGGATAAATGAGGAATGAGAAGAAAGGAAGAAAGGAAGAATTAGGGATTAGGAGAAGGAAGGGAGGTGATGGCAAGAAGAAAGGAAAGTGATGGGAAGGAAGGAAGGAAGAAGGGAAGGAAGGAAGGAAGGAAGGAAGGAAGGAAGGAAGGTGATGGGAAGGAAGGAGGAAGGAAGGAAGGAAGGAAGGAAGGAAGGAAGGAAGGAAGGAAGGAAGGAAGAAAGACAGACACCCCTAGGAAGTTTCTATGGTTGAAGGATGGATTAGAAAAATGAATAGAAGAAGACAATGGCAGTCCACTTAAGTATGGTTGGAATGTACCCTAGATGAGTATCTTCCTGTAGTCAGATGGAGTTGAATTTAACTCAAAGGATTATTAAATCTTTTTTTCCTTTGTATTTCAAGAAAATATCATGTATCTTTCTGTCCTCCAGGTGGCATTGTAGACCTGCCTGCTTTCTTCGTCCTTTCTCAAATCTGCTTGACTTAAAAAACCAGACTGAGGACGCGTGTGATGAACACAACCGCTTGCCCCGAAAAGAAGCCACCTTCTCATTTATAAATGTAAGAAGCGAAGAAGAATGTTGATTTTCTTCAGAGTTCCAAGAATGTCTTTTCCTTCTCAAACAAACCATTGCTTGATTTTCCTGGGAATTTCCGTATTGCTGTTGAAATCAGGTAATATTTGCAGTATAAAAACTATTCTTCTCCTTCCCTTCTCCTTTTCCTCCATCTCTCCTCCTCCTCCGAAATTATTAACAGAAATAATAATAATAATAATAATAATAATAATAATAATAATAATAATAATAATAATAATAATAATAATAAGAAGAAGAAGAAGAAGAAGAAGAAGAAGAAGAAGAAGAAGAAGAAGAAGAAGAAGAAGAAGAAGAAGAAGAAGAAGAAGAAGAAGAAGAAGAAGAAGAAGAAGAAGAAGAAGAAGAAGAAGAAGAAGAAGAAGAAGAAGAAGAAGGAGGAAGGGACCTTGGAGGTCATCTAGTCCAACCCCCTGCTCAGGCAGGAAACCCTATACCATTTCAGACAAATGGCTGGCAGATTGACTAAATACAGATTGACTAAATACAGATTGACTAAATCAAGTCTAGGAAAGAAGGTGAAGAGGTTTGAAAACTAAGATTTTGATAAAGTGAAAAATTAACCTAAAGCCTGATAATTTTATTTTTTACTCCTTCCTGAAACTGCAAAACATGTATATGGAATATTGATTTTAGCTCTAATCCAAATCTATGTTTCTGTCTTCTGTCTCTAACCTTGTGGTCTGCCTGCCATAGATTGCCCTAACAACTGCTGTCAAGAGAAGAATTTGGTTGAATGTTATACCTGTTCTGTTTCCCCCCCAAGATCTTGCACATACAGAAGTGCTTTAAATCATTTTGTTTAAAAAAAAGCATCTGAAGATGATTAAAAATATGATTTAAAAGCTGGAAATGAAGTAGGTGACAGATACGTAGTTTGCTTTGCTCAGTGTCCCCAAATGGAGTACTGATTTTGTTTTTGTTCTCTTAAGGAACTTCTCAAAGCGATTCGGTGTCCCAAAAACAAGACAACATGGAAGTTGTAGAGGGAGAAGATGCCACTTTGCCTTGTGACTTCAAAACTCTCAGCTCCACTCCATACCTTTATTGGTATCGTCAATATAAACACCAAAGACCTGAACGAATCCTGACTGCTCACAAATATGGGAATAATCCCTTCCAAGAGGGAAAGTTTTCCACTACATTGGTTCTTGGAAATCAGAATTCAGTTCCTCTAAACATTGGAAGTGTCTCTCTCCTGGATGGAGCTGTTTATTTCTGTGCTCTGAACCCCACAGTGAATCATGACTGTATACAGACTCACACAAAATCAACCAAATGAAACCAACCTCAACTCTTGACAGAGAGTTCTGCTTCATAGGACTAACGTCTCATTCATCAAATGAAATGATTTTTTTTTTTTGCAGTCATCACTATCATCTTGAAAAATTTTTTTTGTGTAGAATGAAAGGTTAAGAATCCTGTTGGACTTTCTACAAGAAATGTGTTCACTTTTCGCCTGGAATAAGCCAGAATGATTACAGTTTCAAAGAAACAATTATGGAGGATTGATATTGAAGTATCTGAAGACAGGACACCTGATGAGAAAGAGAGAGGAAAAGACAAAAGAAAATATGAAGACTGTAAATTAAGGATGAAGTGAATATTATATAATATTATATAATATATATTATATTATATTTTATTAATGTGTTTTAACCTACTTTTAATGTGTTTTAACTTATTCGTGGGCATCTTGTTTAATCGTTTTTTATTTTTCTATCTTGTTTTTGATATGTATTGCCCTGTTCACCGCCCTGAGTCCTTTGGGAGAAGGGCGGTATACAAATTTAATAAATAAATAAGTAAATATGGGAGAAAAATAAACCAGAGATACCAGCAGTTGTATTTATTGTACCAGCAGTTGTTGGTGCAAAGAATGTATCTGAGGGGCTGGCACAAGGAAGAAGGGGTCACGTTGTTCACCAAAGCACCAGAGGGAAGGACGAGAAACAATGGTTGGAAACTGATCAAAGAGAGAAGCAGCCTGGAATTCATAGGACTAACTTCTCATTCATCCAATAAAAGGATTTTCTTGCAGTAGTGGAGAATGATTACAATCCTATTGGATTTTCTACAAGAAATGTGTTCACTTTTCACCTGGAATAAGCCAGAATAATTACAGATAATAATAATAATAATAATAATAATAATAATAATAATAATAATAATAATAATAATAATAATAATAATAATAATAATGAGGAGGAGGAGGAGGAGGAGGAAGGGACCTTGGAGGTCATCTAGTCCAACCCCCTGCTCAGGCAGGAAACCCTATACCATTTCAGGCAAATGGCTGTCCAGTCTCTTCTTAAAAACCTCCAGTGTTGGAGCATTCACCACCTCTGGAGGCACCTGGAATAAGCCAGAATAATTACAGATAATAATAATAATAATAATAATAATAATAATAATAATAATAATAATAATAATAATAATAATAATAATAATAATAATAATAATAAGAAGAAGAAGAAGAAGAAGAAGAAGAAGAAGAAGAAGAAGAAGAAGAAGAAGAAGAAGAAGAAGAAGAAGAAGAAGAAGAAGAAGAAGAAGAAGAAGAAGAAGAAGAAGAAGTTGTTGGAAGGGACCTTGGAGGTCATCTAATCCAACCCCCTGCTCAGGCAGGAAACCCTATACCATTTCAAGCAAATGGCTGTCCAGTCTCTTCTTAAAAACCTGCAGTGTTGGAGCATTCACCGCCTCTGGAGGCAGCTGGAATAAGCCAGAATACCGTAATTACAGTTTCAAAGAAACAGTTATGCAGAATTGACATTGAAGTACCTGAAGGCAGGAAGTTCAATGAGAAAGAGGGAGGAAAAAAAAGAACAGAAAATATAAAGACTGTAAATTAGGGAGCAAGTGAATATGGGAGAAGAATGAAGCAGAGATACCAGCAGTTGTATTTACACTTGGTGCAAAGAATGTGAAAAAGCATTTAACAGAACAACAGAGTCGGAAGGGATCTTGGAGGACTTCTTGTCCAAACCCCTGCTCAAATGGCTGCCCAGTCTCTTCTTAAAAGCCTCCAGTGTTGGGGCATTCACAACGTCTGGAGGCAGGTTGTTCCACTGGTTAATGGTTCTCACTGTTAGGTAATTTCTCCTTAGTTCTAGGTTGCTTCTCTCCTGGATTAGTTTCCATCCGTTGTTTCTTGTTTTGCCTTCATGTGAACCTTTTCATCACTAGAAGAATGTCCTGGATATTAGCTCACCAATGACAAAAGTCCATTACAATGTTCGGATCTTTCCTAAATGTGATAGTTAAAACTATACAAAATTCCTTCAAAAGGCTCTGTGTGTAAATAATAAAAGTAAAAAAGAACTGCTATTACCACTAATTCAAATAGAGTGGCTTATATTTTTTTTAATAAAAAATCTGTGGTTTTTATAAAATAATTCTCAAGAAAAGATAATTGTTTATAAGGAGCAATCTTTGTGCCTTTCAGTCTGTGAAAGGAACTCAGCACAATTGTTTTTCACTGGCTAGAATTCCAGGCATTGGGATCCTGAAAAACCTAGAGAATGCCAGTCTAATCATAGCAAACATGTATGCAGCCCACAGCCCAATTCTTAAACGGAGAGATGAGTGTGTTCAATCTCAGCTGTTTTTGTTACAATGAATGGTTCTCACCTACTTTTTCTCTAGCAGCTCATTCTAGCTTCTGGGGAAACTTTTGTTGAAAGAAAAATCCTCATCAGGGTCCAGTCCAGCCAGGAATTAACAAAATGGAGACTGCTTTAGAAAGAAGGTTATAGTTTATTGAAGAGCAATAAATATGACTCTGGAAAAGCTGACCATATGTAGCTAGGAGTGGTGGGGTTCTATACCTTCTTGGGCTTTTGTGTTTCGAGTTGTTTCCTGTTCCTATTGGCATGAACTTTGACCTGAGCTTTCGAGCGTGTCCTTTTTGGTATTCTGTTGGGTGTGGATGTCCTGAAAGTCATATCCTGTTTGCCTGGGGCTGTGGCGGATGGCTACGTCCTGTGATGGATGGGTGAGGGGTTGTTGGTTCTAGGGATCTTTGTCTTTCTAATCCCATCAGCTCGAAGCTTCCTGGCTCCACTCTTTCTGAAAGAATGATCAAATCTGGATTTCTACAGATCTGGATTCTGCTTGGGCAGAGAGATCTGTGGGGAGGGTTTCTGCCTTTTAAGATCTTCTCCATTATTCCTTTGGGGAAATATAATATTCTGCCTTTTTAATAATCCCCAAAATATTTCTTTCTCATGGGGGAGGACTGCTGAGCAACCATCCTGTTGACAGAGAGAACCATCAATCCAAAGTATGGTATCTACAAGGATGTTCAAAAATTTCAAAACACATCCATAGCCAACTTGTGTTTTGTTTGACACCCCTGTGGGCACCACTGCTATTTGGTGAAGTTGCATGGCTGAGAGAAGACTTTGGCAGACAAACTGTGGTTGTCCCTCTTCCAATCTATCAGAAGCCGCCTTTCATGATAGGCTGGTTCTTGCATTTCATCTTAATAAACCCTACATTGCCTTCCCAATTTAGACTCTCCTAACTGTGGGGAGCTAGACTCATATAAAAATGAAGGCAATTTAGATTCATGTAATTCACAGCCAATGAAACAGTCAAGGGATTCTCTGCTGAAACAGACAAAAAACCACAATAGAGAGAAGGCAGTCAGAAGAACGCAATTTGGCGGAAATGGCAAAGATTTCAGCATATTTGAAAGATCAATTGCAACAGAGATACATTGTGGAATGGAGAAGATGGATTGAATATATTCAGAATAAATATGGGACTAAAAAGTATCATTTAGCATTTGGATTTTTTATGACGTATAATTAGTTAGTTATTTTATTAATATTTTGATTATGGAGAGTTAAAGTGTGATAGAATTTAATGTTTTATTATTGTTGTTAGCAGATTTTAGATTATGCTTGTTTGTATTATACCCTGTATTCAGCTCTGGGAAGTCGGGGAGGGGGGAAGGTAGGGGAGGGGGGGTTGGGGAGAGGGGAGGGGGAGGAGGGTTTTTTTTTGTATTGAAAAATGTGTTGTAAAACTTTTCAATAAAAAAAAAGAACAACGCAAGTGAGATTCTTGCGAGGCCTCATTGTTTAGACAAAATACCACCTGCTTTCTCTACATGTATCAGTTCCTGATCATGACGTATCACAACTTTTTTTGCATTGCTGGAGCTGGGGTGGGCGCGGCCTCCGTGTGATGCAACCGGCCCAAGGGACGGCAGTTTGACACTCCTGAGTTAGAACAATTAATCTGTGGAACCATTTGCCTCCAGAAGTGGTGGATGCTCCAACACTGGAAGTTTTTAAGAAGAGATTGGACAACCATTTGTCTGAAATGGTGTAGGGTTTCCTGCCTGAGCAGGGGGTTGGACTAGAAGACCTCCAAGGTCCCTTCCAGCTCTGCTATTCTGAGAAGCAGACTACAATTTCTAAGAAAGTTGGTGCCATTCCTGTAGGTTTTCATTCTCTGCTTCTCCACTCATTCTTTCTTCATTTAAGGAAACAACCACATACTACATTCAGTTGCTAAGTTTTGTGCCTTCCATCTCTGTTCCTTCAGGGCTTACAAAAATGTTACCAGGGAGAGTCAGTTTTAGTTTTTGCCTTGGTTTTACCTAGTTTTATTTTATCATTTTAATCCCATTTATATCCCGCCCTTTTCCGAAGACTCAGGGCGGCTTACAATTTAAAGCACAAATCAATGTGCTTAGCAATAGCCTTCATTCTATGTATATGCCTGCTTATTAGGGCTTTCACCCCCCCATGCGGCATTATTACAAAGTCAGCTTATTGCCCCCAACAATCTGGGTCCTCATTTTACCTACCTCGGAAGGATGGAAGGCTGAGTCAACTTTGAGCCTGGTGGGACTCGAACCTGCACTAATTGCAGGCAGCTGGTGTTACTTAAGGAGGCATTAGCCCACTGCTCCACCAAGGCTCTTGATTGGATCTTTCCAGTCTTTGATATATGTATGGACTTTTGCATACCTCTTTGAGGACAAATATGATGTTTACCTCCTGGAACATCTTTGAGTTATGGAGTTTGAGCTCCTGAAGAAAAGATCCATGCTTCAGTATCAAAAGTCCATCTTCTCTTCTCTGGTTTGGACAGCCGAAGTGCCCAATGAAAAATGTGGTACGTTTCAGTAGCTTCATCCCTTCTGCTTTGAAACTCACAATGCAATGTCACTTTCAAACACAAGGTGTAGTTGTCAGGCTGTTTCCACTCACAGGGTGAACTAGTCACTGTACAGATATAAAATGAAAACATTTACATTTTTACACAGAGGCATGCTGACCACTAACCACATCCTATGAGGTTTAGCCACTAGAAGATTTCTTTTGAATTGTTTAGCAAAAAAAAGTTGAGCTGCATTAACACAAGTTTTGTACTGCAATCCTCGGAAGCCAAACAAAATATATTTCTGCCCTTTGCTTCTACATCTCTTCTTAGTTTCTTCTCTGCCAGATCAAGGGAGATGTTTCTTTCATGGTCCTTGGTGCTGATAATCCTGGGTGAGTGAACGTAATTTCTTCTCTCTCTGCCTCCCCCATTCAGAAACCTCCTTAAAAATTATACAAATGAGGCTATGGGTGCAAACTAAGTCTTAAGTAAGTGATGACTGATTTATTTTTTTGTCTTGATAAGTTGATGTCAGTGCCTAAGATTCAGTAGCATGGATATTGAATGTACAGTACATTTAAGACTAGGGGTGACAGGATAGCAGTCTTCCAATATCTCAGGCATTGCCACAAAGAAGAGGGAGTCAAGCTATTCTCCAAAGCACCTGAAGGCAGGACAAGAAGCAACGGATGGAAACTCATCAAGGAGAGAAGCAACCTAAAACTAAGGAGAAACATCCTGACAGTTAGAGACGAATGACTTTCTTCCAGAAGTTGTGGGTGCTCCAATACTGGAAGTTTTTAAGAAGAGATTGGACAACCAAATGGTATAGGATTTGCTATCTAAGCAGGAGGTTGGACTAGAAGACCTCCAAGGTCCCTTCCAACTCTGTTATTCTGTTCTGAATACCCGAGACCCCTGTGGGTCTGATTCATGGCATTGCCCACAAAGATCTAGGGGTAAGGTAACTTATGTCGCCTGCTGGAGAGAGGAACAGTTTGGGCATTGTAAGTGGCCCCAGTCACTTTGGATAGTGAGATAGGGGGCATATAAAACAATATTCACTTTGTGTGGAGCCACTATGTAAAATAAAAATGTTCTACAGATTTTAACTGGCAAATTTTCAGATGCTATAATAGTCACCCATTCCTGGAGTTGTGCAGTGGTTAGAATGCAGTATTGCAGGCTACTCCTGCTGATTGCCGGCTGCCAGCACTTTGGCAGTTCGATTCTCACCAGATCATGGTTGACTCAGCCTTTCATCTTTCCAAGATCAGTAAAATGAGGACCCAGATTTTGGGGGGCCGTAGGCTGAATCTGTCAACCACTTAGAGAGGGCTGTAAAGCACTGTGAGGTGGTATATATTGTTATTTCAATTCTGCCAACCATATCCACTATTTTTTTTTTCTGCAGAAAAGAGCACAGGACAGACTGTGACCCAAACAGAAGGCAGATTGATCATCACAGAAGGACAACCTGTATTTCTCAATTGCACTTATGACCAAAGTGTAGATTATCAACCAAGCCCATTCTGGTACATTCAATATCTTGGACAACCACCTAAGCTTTTTAAGAGCATTTTTTCAATACCTAATCTAGACACTAGCCTCCCACAAAACTTCAGGGCCATGCATAATAAAGCAGGAAAGACTTTCAACATGAAGAAGTCCATCAGCCAACTCCATGATTCAGCTACTTACTTTTGTGCACTGAAAAACACAGTGAGGAGGGTCAGAAGAGAAGCAGATCAAAAACCCACAGATGGTTGAATGAAGAAGAGGATGTAGAAGATGTTCAAGGACCTCAGCTACAATCAAATACACAACTATATTTGAGGCATTTGTGAGTATCTTCTCTGACCTGGTCTCTTCTACATAGGCTATTAGATGGGAATTGCCAGATAGGAATCATAAGCTCATTCATCTGATGGTACCAGGTTGAAGCTGATTGAGATCTAATTAAATGGGGCTTTTATTGCTTTCTACCACTTTGAGGAAATGTGTTTGTCCCATCTCGGTATTCTTTGCCTTCCTGGTCTTGTTTGTTTTATTTGGAATCAGGATTTTTTTTTAATTTTAATTCCATTTATATCCCGCCCTTCTCCGAAGACTCAAGGCGGCTTTACAAACTTATCAGTAGCCTTCATTCTATGTATATGCCTGCTTATTAGGGCTTTCACACACACCCCAAACGGCATTATTACAAAGTCAGCTTAATTGCCCCCAACAATCTGGGTCCTCATTTTACCTACCTCGGAAGGATGGAAGGCTGAGTCAACCTTGAGCCTGGTGGGATGTAAACCTGCACTAATTGCAGGCAGCTGGTGTTACTTAAGGAGGCATTAGCCCACTGCTCCACCACTGCACGTTTGGAATGTCTTGTGGATTTAAATTCTCAGAACTCCATCCAGTCAGATGTAGGGAAGTTTCTTGGCAAGAACACAAAATTATTAGAGTCCATTGAAGTGAGTGGCTATAACTTAAATAAATAAATAGATAAATAAAGCTATCAACTGACATCAAGGGCAAACTTTGAATTGTCAAGCTGTCATTTGACCTGTATATTTGTCTTGCAAAATTGATATAAGATGATGGTTGGACATAAGACAGAGAAATTTTAGAGCCAGTGGGTTGGATTCCCTGATTATTAATTATATTTGATTTATGGAATCTTGGTCTAATGAACGGCATTCATTTTATTTTTTTAAACCAAATACAATAGCATTGGCATAATACAAGATATACACTTACTCCAACCATCTTACATTTCAAGGTCCATCATTGCAATGGATTGACAACAAATTCTACCATTTTGTCCTCTTTCCATTTTGACGTTTTTCCCCTTCTTCCAGAAGAAGCAATAGATATAAAATTGAATTCTGGTGTTGACCTATTTAGGATAATTCTATATTTAACGTATGTCTTCTACTCTGAAAAAGCTTTTATTTATTCCCTTTCTGTTGTATTGAATTAGAATACTTCTGTTCCCCAGTTTTAATTATGATGTTCTTATCAAAAGAATAATAGCTATTTCTTTCTTTACCATAAAGTTTGTAAGAGAGAAATGAGTGATAGAGACCAAAACTTGTTATAAAAAGGGCATAATTGTTGGTTAGATCTACCTAGGAATAGGTTTCTTATTCCTCCTGAAACTAACTAATATATTTTTATCAGTAAAAGCTATCAACATGTGGTTTCTTAATCATTGCTTTATATTTGCAAAAGAAGAATGTTTTTTCGTTGGACAGTCTCACCTTGTCAAGGAAAAGAATAACTGAAAAAGAGTACAGAGATTTAAAAAAAACCCATAAAGACATGGATTCTTCTCTTCTTTATAACATCAAGTGAAGCATATCTTCTTAATCTTAATTTTTTTTGGCAGTGATTAACTTCAGCCAAATTGTCCTATATGACTCAAAGAAGAAAAATAAATGGGTGGGGTCAAAAAAAAGAGAAGAGATGGCAAGTGTAAATAATGTCACAGTGTAATCAAACACCCATCCAACTTTTTATATGTATAGATATGTTTATATTTTATATGTACTGTATGTGGCACACATAGAGATGAGATTCCATTGAAGAGTTATGGCTACCATCTTCATCGTTTAATCTCCATCGATGTCTCTGCTCATGAATTCAGTAATTCTGTAATTCAATAATTCAGTGACTCAATGATTCAATAATTCAGTAATTCAATAATTCAATAATTCATAATACAATAATTCAATAGTAATTAGAATAAAAAACAGTAAGTTAAGGATTTTTTTCTTGATTTCATTACATCTGTTCTTAAAATGATTAAATCTACAGACAATCGTGACTGCTGACAGTTATAACAATGAAGAAAAAATAACTTTACAACCACTTCTTAGCATTTATGATCTGGACATGTTTGCAAGTAAGATCATAAACCCAACTGTGGTTTCATTTAGCAATCTCTTCACAATTACTGAATTATCAGTCCTAACTGTGGTCGTTAAACAAAGGCTACCTGTAGTTTTGTCCCAAATCATATAATCTTACACTCGAAATATGCTTTCCTACAAAAAAAGCAAAAAACCCAGAAAAGATTCAGTTGTGATGAGAGGGGCTTAGAATCTTGTAAAGCCTTCAATGACTGTGGTTTTAACAAATAGGAAGTTCCTGGTTCATTTTGGAAAGGGAACAGAAATAACAGTAAAAGCAGGTACGTCTTGCCTATAATCTGTGTTTGAATGATGATGGTAGGATGCCGTAGAAAAATTTGCCTAAGGAAAAGAAAAAAGGAAAAGGAATAACTGTGGAACAACGAGGAAGAATGGATTGTCAAGATTTTCAAAACTGCTCCCCATACCTCGTATTAAGAGGGTATTATGACCAACAATGAGAGAAATTCAAGGTTGACTCAGCCTTCCATCCTTCCGAGGTAGGTAAAATGAGGACCCAGATTGTTGGGGGCAATTAAGCTGACTTTGTAATAATGCCGCTTGGGGTGTGTGTGAAAAACCTAATAAGCAGGCATATACATAGAATGACGGCTACTGCTAAGCTTGTAAGCCGCCCTGAGTCTTCGGAGAAGGGCGGGATATAAATGGAATTAAAATAAATAAATAAATAAATAAATAAATAAATAAATAAATAAATAAATAAATAAATAAATAAATAAATAAATAAATAAATAAATAAATAAATAAATAAAATAAATATTCAGTTCCAGTTGGTGAATCCTTCTCAACAAATACTCTAGCTTAAACCTCAGCTTTTTATAAAGAACCATATCGATATGAATATTTTAAGACATAGAATTTCTTTACAGCTCAGATGACTGAGCAGTTTATATGAACAGTGATGTGGAATCAAGAAAGGGCCAGTGGGCACAGTGAGAAATGCAGAAGGGTGTTCACCTTGTATTATTGCAAATGAATAATTTAGAGCCCAATTCAGATTCCAGTGGCTGCCAATCTCTTCAGGGAACAGGGCCAGTTTGAAAGTGAATCCTGGTGCATGCAAACAGAATGTATATATTGAAATGCATGTGAGTTCGCACACAACTCTTACGATATTTGGCTCTTGCGGCTTAGGGTTAAAAAGAAATTGGGCAAAGGTGCTTTTTCAGGAGGCACCTGGACTTTCTTGTTTTTCTTTGAAGATATTTCGCTTCTCATCCAAGAAGCTTCTTTAGCTCTGACTGGAGAGTGAGGAAGCTACTTGGATGAGAAGCGAATTGTCCTCAAAGAAAAACAAGAAAGTCCAGGTGCCTCCTGAAAAAGCACCTTTGGGACAACCATGGCCTTGGATGACTGAGAATCTTCATGGACAAGAAATTGGGCAGTTTCAGTGTTCGTAGGTGAGTTAGTGGTTTAGCAGTTGGTAGAATAAGATGCTCTTTTTTCTGGTTTTGTTTTTGGCTCTGGAGCAATGTTGAGATGTTTTTCTCCCATGCACCACTGGGTGCTTCGGGCTACCCAACGACGGAGTGGAGAGAGAGGGGCATAATGGATGATGAAGGGGAGTGGAGCTATGTTCTGTACCAGCCTGCTACTGGCCCTGCAGAAAAGGCAGGGACAACCCCTTTACAAATGGCAAGAGGCTGGAATTAAGCCTGCCAAATTTATTAAGATAAAACAGAGCAAAGCAAGACACCAACCATGAAACAGGAGCTTTAAGAAACATGAACTATCCAAGCGTTTGCCTTCAGCAAACCAGCCCTCCCACGCATTCCCCTTTTATACAGTTCAGGGCGTGGCTTCTCTCTGCCTCCTTCCGAGGTGCCCCATTGCCTTCCTCTGTTTACTCCTGATTGACTGCCTCCTGCGTCGGGCGTCCTTGAACAGGGCCAGCTGTGGGTCATCTTCATCCACGCTGTCAGGCTCACACAGCTGGGTCTCCGTGGTGACCAGGTGGGAGGGGCCTGGCTGAGGGCTCTCATCAGCAAGATCTTCAACCCCCTCAGCAAGCTCTTCAACACCCCCCTCCTCCTCTGAGTCATCCGACCCAACTGCCGAACCCACAGGCTGACCCTGAATCACAACAAGCTATTTCACGGTGCCAGGGCGGCATACGATGGACATTTTGAGGGAGAGGTTTGGAGAGGCTGAGTTCCAGGATCCCCTTCATGGCCACATTGGGAGGTGGGCCCTGAGATGGCATCATGGCCACAAATGGGACCCCAGCCAACCCAGCCAGTGCAGACCTGGTTTCGATTGGCCAGCCTGAAAATGAAATTGAATGACGGCCATGCTCCTGACACACAGCAGGTGAGAGGCCCCACCCAAAGTGCATTCCTGCCCATTCCAGCAGGACAACTGCAGGCTGTGTGGGAAGGCAGGTTGCGGTTGGATCCAAGCGACGGCCCCGCCAGGCATCCAATTCCGGTGATCAGGTCATCAGCCCGGCAGGGTGTACGTGCCAGGGAACAGAGCCCTCTACCTGCGGTTGATGCCCTACAAGGTCTGGGATGGCCCTTGGGGTCCTGACCCCAGGGGATGACCAGGGTGTCAAATTTAGAGACACTAAAAACTCCCCGTAAATTGTCCCCAAAACAAGTACGATGGGCACAGTACTTCAACCATTTTAACTTTACTCTAAAGTACATACCAGGAAGAAAAAACATCTTAGCTGATGCACTCTCCCAATTGCCACAGTACAAAAGCGAACACGAAGAAGTTCATGAGGCAATTATCCCCGGTCCACAAACTGCGGCCCAAATCACACCTCGCAGGACCCCTAATCCTAAAGAAAATAAAGTGAGAACTCCTCACTGATCAATGGTTTAAAGTCAATCAGACATCCCTAACGTGCAGGGATGGTCTGGCTTACAAGGGGGGGAAATTGTACTTGCCTGAAGCTCTTGGTCTTGATGCCCTCAAACACAGCCATGATGTCAAACAGGCTGGACATTTTGGATATCTAAAAACTCTACATCTCACTCACCCGCAATTTTGGTGGCCAGGACTAAAACGAGACGTAGAAAATTATGTCAAGAGCTGTACTCCACCATTACAGGCAATGTTCAATGGGAACCAGACCATCTGGCATTGTTTCTAAGCCAGGTCATCAGTCATTTAGACTAATACGCCTGCTTTTATCCATTCTGACACCTAACCACCAGTGGGAAAGCATTGGAGACCTTGCCACCTCTTTGAATTCTCCTTATGAAAAGCACTTTTTCTAGTTGGGGGGAGTTCCAGCTGTATCCCTGTAAGACTTTAGGCTCAAGGAAAGGCAAAGGATTAATTTTGGGTTTGGAGCATAGCTTCAGATCTTTTTTTATTAGGTTATAATATAAAATAGGAAAATACAAAAGCAAGTAGTAGGGAACAAAGGTAAGGGGAAGGGAGAAAGAGAAGTGTGGAAGGGGGGGGGAAGGCATTGACTTCCAACTCCCTCTATTGAAGTAAAATAAGGAATTAAGCATCAAACCTCAACTTTTTACCTTTCTATAGTAGTATAAAGGAGATCAACCCTGACTGCGCTTTAGAAGGCCAGATCCTGAAGCTAAAACTCAAATACTTTGGCCACCTAATGAGAAGGAAGGACTCACTGGAGAAGAGCCTCATGCTGGGAAAGATCGAGGGCAATAGAAGAAGGGGACGACAGAGAATGAGGTGGCTGGATGGAGTCACTGAAGCAGTAGGCGTGAGCTTGAATGGACTCCAGAAGATGGTAGAGGACAGGAAGGCCTGGAGGAACGCTGTCCATAGGGTCACAATGGGTCGTACACAACTTCGCAGCTAACAACAACAAAATAGTAGTATAAATTAGCCATTTCTGTATTAACAAATCAGTCTAAACAGTAAAACCTAAATCAAAGTATCGTTTGTTTTCCCACCTCAAGCACAGTGCCCAGAAGCAGCAGAAACAAGTAAGGCAAAGCTTCAGATCTTATCCTGTAAGTGTGTTCGGTCCATTTCTCTCTCCTGTTCATGCTTAAAAGAGTTCTTTCCAATGGCAAAGTCTCAAGGCAGTGCTCCTATTTCCCAGTTGGTCCACTAATATTAAACCTCTACTTGTGTAGTGCTTGAAGGTGTTTCTGTTGGCTTCTGTGTTGATCCTTTCCTCAATGTGACTTTGTGTTCTGGGCTGCTGTTTGTTCCCAATCTCCCTTCTTCATTGCCAGGTTTCGTAAAGAGATTTTCCCCTGGGTGAACAGTATACAAGATAGAATGATATCTGGAGTTAGGGCAAAACTGCAAGTTCAACCTGATAACATAAATGTAGACAATTCATTGTGCAAATATAGGTAATTGTGGGAGAGGGTGGCTGATGTGGTGATAGAGGATTCTGGACTAGACAGAGAAGTGAATATATGGCTACTCTAATGACTTTTTGAAGGGGTGCAGTGGCCTAATGCTTAAATCGCTGGGCTTGTTGACCAAAAAGAGGGCAGTTCAAGACCCAAGTATCGTGTGATAATAATAATAATAAACCTTTATTGTCAAAGTACAACATGTGTACATTGAGATTAGCTGAGCCTCCCCCCATGCTCTCTCCCCGAACCAACCCAGTGATGCCCTCGCCGTGATGTCCCGGTGCCTGGAGGCGGTCCAGGTCTGGATGGGGAGAAACAGGCTTCGTCTCAATCCCGCCAAGACTGAGTGGCTGTGCATATCGGCATCTCGGGCTAACCAGACTATTCCACCTCTAACGATGGGGGGTGAGGTGTTACCCCCCGTTGATAGGGCTCGCAACTTGGGTGTCCTCCTGGATTCACGACTCAATTTTGAAGACCACATAGGAGCCGTGACCAGGGGGGCTTTTGCACAGGTTTGCCTGGTGCGCCAGTTGCGTCCCTATCTGGACCGAGATGCCCTACGCACAGTTACTCATGCGCTCGTGACCTCCCGTTTGGACTACTGTAACGCTCTCTACATGGGGCTGCCCTTGAAGACCACTCGGAGGCTTCAACTGGTGCAGAATGCGGCCGCGCGAGTTGTAATGGGGGTGTCCCGATACTCCCATGTAACACCTCTACTCCGCGAGCTGCATTGGCTTCCGGTTGCCCTCCGGGTGAAATTCAAGGTGCTGGTTATTACCTATAAAGCCCTACATGGCCTGGGTACGGGGTATTTGAGGGAACACCTGCTGCCGGCATCAAGTGCCCTTCGCCCAGTGCGCTCCCACAGGGAGGGTCTGCTCAGGGTCCCACCAGTAAGAGATTGCCGGCGGGTGATACCCAGGGATAGGGCCTTCTCAGTGGGGGTGCCTGCCCTCTGGAACCAGCTGCCAGTGGAGCTGAGGACTGCCCCCGACCTCTGGTCATTCCGCCGGGGCCTGAAGACCTGGCTCTTTGAGCTCTCGGGCCCGGGCTGAGGAGTAACTTATTTTAATCGGGGTTTTAATTGCACAGGGTTAGTTTAATCTTTTTTTAAATTGGTTTTAACTTTTGTATTGCTGGTTTTTTAATTCCCTGTAAACCGCCCTGAGTCCTCAGGGAAAGGGCGGTATATAAATATAATAAAATAAATAAATAAACACACAGTGACAAGAAACCCTCCATCCTACCACACCATGTGAACCAACTCCCATTCTTGACCCAGTTCCTGCCAACCTAGCAGTTCCAAAGCATACAAATGCAAGCAGATAAATAGGTACCACTTCAGTGGGAAGGCAACAGTGGGAAGGCATATAATCATACTGGCCACATGACCACTGAAATGTCTTTGGACAATGCTGGCTCTCTCAGCTAAGTAATCAAGATGAGCACCACCTCCTAGAGTTGGAGACAGCTAGACAGTGAAAACCTTTAGCTTTATCTTATGGCTCTTTGAAGCTACTGGTAACATCTGGATCTGCTGTAATTTTTGTAAAGGACCACATAGCTGTGGAAGATAACTTCAGAAAATTCATTATTGGGTCTGGCACTCAGTTGGTTATAACTCCAGGTAAGTTAAAGAATTTTTCCACCATTCCTCTTCCTTTCATTTCAACATAGGATCTGAGAGGACAAAAGTCATGCAATTTGTATCTAAATAGAGACTGTCTTTAGCTTTTGCAATAAAAATTCTCTTTTAAAAATGCTCATCAAGGAAATACTGGCATAGGCTGTGAGAAAGCTGGGCTGAAATAGGTACTTATTTCAAGAGAAACTTTTAAAGCCACAGCTTCTCAACAGGATGTTTAAATTTAAGAAAACTATAGGAATGAAGAAACAAACAAACAATGGGACATCTGTGATAGCTAGAATTCTCTATCAGTGAAAGCTTCTCATGTAGCTTTTTTTCTTCTTCATAATCTCCATAATGAAACTTCATGGATCTCCTGATCTGGAACAAAATTCCATATCATATAGTCTGATCCTCATTTGATGAATAGTTGCTTCCACATGATGCTACCAACAAGCAAGGTATAGATTTTCCCCAGATAGATAGAATGCCCATTTATCATAGATTTGAAGGATTCTAGAGTTGGGAAAGGGACTTTAAAGATCAGCTAATCCAGCCCTTTTATTCTCTTCAGACTTTATGTTAATTTCTGGTTCTGCACATACACTGCTACATTTTAAAGCAAGTACACTTAAGAACTTGTATTAAACTTGTACATATAAAAATCAAAGCTGAGATTCATATATTTTCTCTGCACAAATAGCAATTATTATGGATCTTTTAATTACCCTGAAGATACTGTATTTCTTGGGCAAAAGGCGACAGGTGAAGCATATTACAGTCAACCATCATTGCTTTGAATCTTTAATACTAATTTTCTTTACACTGATTAATTGTGTTGAATAAAAATGTCAAACAAGCAGTAGGGGAATCTCTCTCTCTCTCTCTCTCTCCTTTCTTTCTCTCTGCTTTTTTTGTTTTCTTTCCTACCTTTCATTTAACTTGGTTTTACTTAGTTTTAATCTTCTTTAAGAGGGATGCGGTGGCTCAGTGGGTTAGGATGCTGAGCTTGTCGATCAGAAGGTCGGCAGTTTGGCGGGTCGAATCCCAAGTGCCGCGTAACAGAGTGAGCGCCTGTTACTCGTCCCAGCTTCTGCCAACCTAGCAGTTCGAAAGCACGTAAAAATGCAAGTAGAAAAATAGGGACCACTACGGTGGGAAGGTAACAGCGTTCTGTGCGCCTTTGGCATCCAGTCATGCCGGCCACATGACCACGGAGACGTCCTCAGACAAGCGCTGGCTCTTTGGCTTTGAAACGGAGATGAGCACCAGCCACTAGAGTCGGAAACGACTAGCACGCATGCACGGGGGAACCTTTAACTTTTAAACTTCTTTTTAAAAAAATCGAATAAATGTATAGGAGCTTTTCCTGAACAAACTGGATGGCCCAGTAAGCATGTGGAAGTCCTCTAAATTATGGGATAGAAAATGGCACAGAGTGGATACACACCTCCGAAGAAGAAACTAGAGCCCTAACAATAGTATTGGATCAATACAGATGTCCAAATAAAGTTTCTGATTCCAAGAGCTGAATCCTGGATATTTTAAAGTCAAGAGATTTTGATTTTTCTAAAGGAAGTTATGCTTGCTGATAAAAATAGGAAGTCATGTTTTTGCTAAGGGAGAAATCACTGTGTCTAGTGCTGGCTATGATAAATTTTATTTTGGAAGTGGGACCAGGCTGGTCGTCATTCCAAGTAAGTTACATTTGCCATTGTGGTAAGCACAAGAGGGTCTCTGCTCATCCCATCATTGATATGCCTCCTCAGTGATTCTCAGAACTGAGTCTTCCTTCCTTCCTTCCTTCCTTCCTTCCTCCCTCCCTCCCTCCCTCCCTCGCTTGCTTCCTTTCCTTTCTTCTTTCCCATCCATTCCCTTCCTTCCTTCCTCCCTCCCTCCCTCCCTCCCTTTCCTTCTTTTCTTCCCTTCCTTCTCCTTCCTTCCTTCCTTCCTTCCTTCCTTCCTTCCTTCCTTCCTTCCTTCCTTCCTTCCTTCCTTCCTTCCCTGGTTTCCCTGTTTAGCTCTTTCCCTTACTCCTGCCTTCATTCTTGGAGTCCACTAAGGTTTTTCTTAGATTAGATTAGATTAGATTAGAACTACAAAGGTTTCATTTAGGTTCACTGAAATCAGGGCTTAAGCTAAATACATGTCTTTCAGTTGGAACTAAGTGTGATGAACATACAGTAAACTAGATCCACCTTTTCTATTTGCCCTACAATAAAATTGAAATAGATATGGACATTTACTGGTTTTCGTTTAGTTGCTAGGTTGGGGTTGATGTAAGTTTCATCTTTTAGCCTTTAAAACACCCTTCCTTCCTTCCTTCCTTCCTTCCTTCCTTCCTTCCTTCCTTCCTTCCTTCCTTCCTTCCTTCCTTCGTTCCTCTGTCCCTCCCTCCCTCCCTCTTTCTTTCTTTCTTTCTTTCTTTCTTTCTTTCTTTCTTTCTTTCTTTCTTTCTTTCTTTCTTTCTTTCTTTCTTTCTTTCTTTCTTTCTTTCTTTCTTCTCATTTATTTATAACATATATTCAGTCATTCTACTGTAACTACCCTAGCCTGTTACACCTGGATAGCTTCCATAACTACTTCAGTAACTGTGAATGTGTCATTAGCCATCTCAGGGGAAAAAAAATCCATTACAAGTGCTTTTTCTGAACAAACCAATTGTACGGCCTTGTAAATAAGAGTCTTGGAATGTCTGAAAAGAATCTGTAAATTAATTGATGGAAAGGCCAGATTAGATCCACACCTCTGAAGAAGGTAATAGAGCATGAAGAAAAGGATTTTATACCTACAGGTATCTAAATGTTGCTTCAGATTCTCAATAGCTGCAGTATTTGATATTTTAATCCTAAAGTCTAGAGTTTTTAAAATGGAAATTCTAACAGCTGATACAAATAGGAAGACATGTTTTTGTCAAGGAGGAAAGCACTGTGTCTAACATTGGCAACAGTAAGGTTTTCTTTGGAAGTGGGACTAGGCTGGTCATCATGCCAAGTAAGTTTTTGTTCTTTATTTCTGCTGTGGTGGTCAGTGCAAAAGGATGATTTCTTAGCTCACATTATCTGCCATGGACAATCTCTATAATTATCGTACATCTTTCCAGTGTAGCCTGTGGGCCAGGTCCACATCAAGTAGAAGAATCTTCATGTACTTAAGGTCAATGATGACTCTAGATTTTGAAATAGACCTGTCAATCCATTTGTTTATCACACTGGTACTAAGTAGTGAATAGTGTAGTGATAACTGTATGTAGAGATATTGCAAAGGTTTGAACCAATGTGCATAATATGGAGGAGGAAGCA
Source organism: Vipera berus (assembly GCF_964194415.1). Lineage (NCBI taxonomy): Eukaryota > Metazoa > Chordata > Lepidosauria > Squamata > Viperidae > Vipera > Vipera berus. Next base: position 69,281,556 of record NC_138210.1, read on the forward strand.
GTAAACCACTTTTGGTGCTGGGACAAAACTGCATGTCATACCAAGTGAGTCATATTGTGGTGATGCATTTTAAGAGTGATTCAAGTACTTTCTTTTCCTTCCTTCCTTCCTTCCTTCCTTCCTTCCTTCCTTCCTTCCTTCCTTCCTTCCTTCCTTCCTTCCTTCCTTCCTTCCTTCCTTCCTTCCTTCCTTCCTTCCTTCCTTCCTTCCTTTCTTTCTTTCTTTCTTTCTTTCTTTCTTTCTTTCTTTCTTTCTTTCTCCCATTCTCCCATTCTCCCATTCTCTCTCTTTCTCTCTCTTTCTCTTTTTTCTTTATTTCTCTCTCTGTGTGTGTCTCCTTTCTCTTTCTCTTTTCTTTTTTTCTTTCTACCTCTTTTCTCTTTCTTTTTTCTTCTTTCATTCCCTCTCCTCTCCTTTTTCTGACAAGTTTAATATTTGATTAAAGTGGGTCAACACTAAGAGCTATGTTACAATTTCTTTCTTTCTTTCTTTCTTTCTTTCTTTCTTTCTTTCTTTCTTTCTTTCTTTCTTTCTTTCTTTCTTTCTTCTTTCTTTCTTTCTTTCTTTCTTTCTTTCTTTCTTTCTTTCTTTCTTTCTTTCTTTCTTTCTTTCTTTCTTTCTTCACTCCCTCCCTTTCTCTCTCTTCTCCTCTCCTGTCTTTTTTTCTCTTTCTTTGTTCTTTTTCCCCTTCCATTTCCTCTCCTTTCCCTTCCCTTCCCTTTTGAGACAACATTAATTTCTTGATTAAAGTTAGTCCACACTGTCATAAATGTTGCAATTACTTTTTGCATTCTGATACCACCTTTTATGGCTAACAAATTTTCCTAAATGGCTCAAGTTTTTCTTCAATTATTCCTCAATTATTGGGAACTGGGCCCTTTGAGAAAAGATGCACAATCCCCTTCAAAAGAGGGACAACCCAGGCAGTAATTCTGGATATAAGAGAGTGTCTCTTTAGTCCATTTGTATGTCAGCAGGCTTCAGGTGAAGCATGGTACAGTTAACCATCATTGTTGGAATCTTTAATGCTAATTTTCTTTACACTGATTAATTGTGTTGAAAAACAACTTCAGACAAGGAGTGGGGGAATATCTAGTATCTAGTAATGCAGAGAATCTCTTTTCTCGAATTTTTCTAAAGCAATATTTTACAGTGCTGTTCATTTTCCAGTGACTACATTGGAAATGGTGTGAGTGTGAAAGTCAACTCAGGTACATGTGAACAGAGGAAGCAAGTCTTGAAATGCCAAAACATTTGCAGAAAAATTGCAATTTAGAAGAGTTTTATGCCACTCTGTATGTGATTAAGACGGATATGATGGCAAGATTCTTGTATCATTGCTGGTTTTTGTAAAGGGATGTGCTATTGTGCCTTATAATGCAGACAAGCTCTACTTTGGATCTGGAACAAAACTCATTGTCAGAGCAGGTGAGAATCTGGAAGGTACTGCATATTTATTGGGCGTAGGCATGTTTGTAAATATCAAATGTTAGCCCAATTACTTAACTACTTAGAACTTCTGGTGTAGAGAACTTATTCAGATTTGTTTGTTCTAGATGAAAGTGTTGGCATGTGCTGAGTGCCTCAATGATCAAACAGTATTGTGATCAAGTGCTTACAAGTTTTATACAACATATAGTTCAATTTTGGAATTCCCTAGAATGAGATGTGGTGTTGACTGCCAGTTGTCTAGCTTCCAAAAGAAGTTGGACCAATGGAAGTCAAGGGATCATTGGCCATTAGCCTTGAGAAGAGTGTGACATCTTTGAAGGACATATGTTGGACGTCTAGTGGACTTCCAGGAACCATTGGTGGGCTTTTTTGAGTACAGATTGCTGGACTAGGCCAGCCAAGGTCCAATTCGGCAATATATCACATGTATTCTTCTGTTCTTAACTTCATGAGACCTTGATACGTCTTCTTTGGTTAAATGGAGGATCCCTTCCATTTTATAACTACCTCTACTCCCTAATCCAAAACTCATGATGTTTTGCTGATATTTAATCTCTATTCCTATTTATGTTTGGTCAATTTCCCCCCTTGGTCATTTCTCTTGGGCTGTATCTTTTTCTGGAAAGCAAGGGAAAGTTTAATTATTGGATTATAGGAGAAAAATAACAATTGTATATGTCCCCCCCCCAAAAAAAATCTGTTTTTCAGTTCAAGCTTCTTTAACAACCCATATTGCACCTTTGCTGTTTGTCTTTGAAACAGTAATGTTTCCTTAATTCACCATTTTTTTTTTGCTAGATGCCAGGAAGTTTTATCTCTTTCAAATGATATAATATAACCTATGATTGTATAATATTATTATGGATTATATCATTTAATATATAATATAATCAAAGGATTTACAAGGGTTTTTTTCTGAACAGATCAATTGGCTGGCACTTTAAGTTAAGAGTCATGAAATGTTTGAAAACAGTCTGGAGATTATAGATGGAAAGGGCAAACTGGATTCACACCACTGAAGAAGAAATTAGAGCCCCAATAGTAGTATTTTATAGGTACAGATATCCAAAGGAAGCTTTATATTTCCAGGAGCCAAGTCCTTGACACACTTTAATCCTAAAGTCTAGGGAGTTAGCTATTCTAAAGGAAGTTATAATAGCTGATAGAAATAGGAAGGCATGTTTTTGTCAAGGCAGAAAGCACTGTGGATAACAACCTCGATAAGGTCATCTTTGGACGTGGGACTAGGCTGGTCGTCATGCCAAGTAAGATTTAGTCCTTTATTTTTGCCCTTCCAATCTACACAGGAAGTTCTTTTAAATGAATCATTACTGTACAGAAAAACTGACGGTCCTTCTTTCAATTTCTTTTTATTCCTTCCCTCGCTTCCTCCTTCCTTTCTTTCTTTCTTTCTTTCTTTCTTTCTTTCTTTCTTTCTTTCTTTCTTTCTTTCTTTCTTTCTTTCTTTCTTTCTTTCTTTCTTTCTCTCTCTCTCTCTCTCTCTTTCTCTCTCTCTCTCTCTCTCTCTCATTCTCTCTCTCACTTTTCTTCTTTCTTTCTCTCTGCTTTTTTTGTTTTCTTTCCTAACTTTCATTTATCTTGGTTTTACTTAGTTTTAATTTTCCTCCCCCCTCCCTTTCTTTCTTTCTTTCTTTCTTTCTTTCTTTCTTTCTTTCTTTCTTTCTTTCTTTCTTTCTTCCTTCCTTCCTTCCTTCCTTCCTTCCTTCCTTCCTTCCTTCCTTCCTTCCTTCCTTCCTTCCTTCCTTCTCTTTCTTTCTTTCTTTCTTTCTTTCTTTCTTTCTTTCTTTCTTTCTTTCTTTCTTTCTTTCTTTCTTTCTCTCTCTTCTTTCTTTCTTATTTATTTATTTGTTTATTTATTTTCATTTATTTATAACATATATTCAGTCATTCTACTGTAACTACTTTAGTCTGTTACACCTGGATAGCTTCCATAACCACTTCAGTAACTGTGAATGTGTCATTAGCCATCTCAGGGGAAAAAAACCCAAACCATTACAAGTGCTTTTTCTGAACAAACCAATTGTGCGGCCTTGTAAATAAGAGTCTTGGAATGTTTGGAAAGAATCTGGAAATTAATTGATGGAAAGGCCAGATTAGATCCACACCTCTGAAGAAGGTAATAGAGCATGAAGAAAAGGATTTTATACCTACAGGTATCCAAAGGTTGCTTCAGATTCCCAATAGCTGCAGTATTTGATATTTTAATCCTAAAGTCTAGAGTTTTTAAAATGGAAATTCTAACTTCTGATACAAATAGGAAGACATGTTTTTGTCAAGGCAGAAAGCACTGTGTCTAACATTGGCAATGGTAAGGTTTTCTTTGGAAGTGGGACTAGGCTGGTCATCATGCCAAGTAAGTTTTTGTTCTTTATTTCTGCTGTGGTGGTCAGTGCAAAAGGATGATTTCTTAGCTCACATTATCTGCCATGGACAATCTCTATAATTATCGTACATGTTTCCAGTGTAGCCTGTGGGCCAGGTCCACATCAAGTAGAAGAATCTTCATGTACTTAAGGTCAATGATGACTCTAGATTTTGAAATAGACCTGTCAATCCATTTGTTTATCACACTGGTGCTAAGTAGTGAATAGTGTAGTGATAACTGTATGTAGAGATATTGCAAAGGTTTGGACCAATGTGCATAATATGGAGGAGGAAGCAGTAAACTCACTTTTGGTGGTGGGACAAAACTGAACGTTATACCAAGTGAGTGATATTGTGATAAATAAAACCTTTATTGTCAAAGTACAACATGTGAACCTTGAGATTAGCTGAGCCTCCCCCCGTGATTCAAACTCTTTCTTTTTCTTTGTTTCTTTTTCTTACTTTCTTTTAGCCATTGGTCTTGCACTTTTGGTCTATATGGGGGGGGGGGGTCTTTTGTATTAATAATTGCTGTAAAGGAAATTCCTTTTGTTTCTATACAATTTTTTGTACCTTTGGCTTTTCCCCTTATTTTCGTCTTTGTTTTCTTCCTTTAATTTATCTTAGTTCTAGTTAGATTACGTCTCCTTTAAAAATAATAAATTCCAATAAATTTAGAAGACATGTTCCTGAACAAATGGGATAGCCCAGAAAAAAGACTGGAAATCCTTTAAATTATGGGGTAGAAAATGCCAGAGCCAATTCCATAGAAACCAGAGCTGCAAGAATAGTATTTGATAGGTACAAATATCCACATGTGGTTTCAGATTTTCAGGACCCAGGTTCTGGACATTTTTATCCTACAGTCTAGAGATTTAGCTTTTCTAAAGGCAGGTATGTTTACTGATAGAAATAGAAACTCATGTTTTTGCTAAGGGAGAAAGCACTGTGTATGTTGGTAGCAGCTATAAGGTCATCTTCGGAAGTGGGACTAGGCTGGTCATCATGCCAAGTAAGTTATTAACTGAATAACAGAATAACAGAGTTGGATGGGACTTTGGAGATCTTCTAGTACAACCCCCTACTCAAATAGGAAACCCTATAGCATTTCAGACAAATGGTTGTCCAATCTCTTCTTAAAAACTTCCAATGTTGGAACATCCACAATTTCTAAAGGCAGGTCGTTCCACAGATTAATTGTTCTAATTGTCATGAAGTTTCTCCTTAGTTCTAGGTTGGTTCTCTCCTTGATTAGTTTTTCATCTGTTGCTTCTTGTCTTGCCTTCCAGTGCTTTGGAGAATAGCTTGACCCCCTCTTCTTTGTGGCAGCATCTCAAATATTGGAAGACTACTACCATGTCACCCCCTAGTCCTTCTTTTCACTAGACTAGACATACCCAATACCAGCAACCGTTTTTCATATGTTTTATCTTCCAGTCCCCTAACCATCATTTTTGCTCTTCTCTGCACGCTTTCTAGAATTTCAACATCTTTTTTATATCGTGGCAACCACTTCAAAAATAATTGTTATGAGTAGTAGGTTTTAGTAAGGGATTGTAACATTGTGAATGATAATAGTTTCAAGATTGCTTGGGGATCTGGCACAAGACTAATAATCAGACCAAGTAAGTTGGGACTAGGCTGGTTGTACTATTTGTACTTTATTTCTCCTGTGGTGGTCCTTGCAAAAGGCTGCTTTTTTTGGTTCATATAATTTGGCACGGACCAGCTCTACAATTGTCCTACAGATCTCTTGATGTAGCCTCTGGAACAGGTCAACAGAAAGTTGTAGAAAGATCAGCGATGACTATAGATTTTGAAATAAACCTGTTAATCCATTTGTTCACCAGGGGGTACAAAGTAGTGAATTGTTGTTGTTAGTTGCGAAGTCGTGTCCGACCCATCGCAACCCTATGGACAATGTTCCTCCAGGCCTCCCTGTCCTCTACCATCTTCTGGAGTCCATCTAGGCTCACGCCTACTGAATAGTGAATAGTACAGGGATATTGTATGCAGAGATATTTGAAAGGTTTAAACTAATGTGTATATTATGGAGGAGTAAGCAGCAAATTCAGTCTTGGTGTTGGGACGAAACTTCATGTTATACCGAGTGAGTGACATTGTGGTGATAGATTTTTAAGAGCAATTCAAGCTTTCTTTCTTTCTTTCTCTCTCTTTTATTTTCTTTCTTTCTCTTTCTCTCTCTTTCTTATTTTCTTTCTTTCTTGGTGGAGCAGTGGGCTAATGCCTCCTTAAGTAACACCAGCTGCCTGCAATTAGTGCAGGTTCGAGTCCCACCAGGCTCAAGGTTGACTCAGCCTTCCATCCTTCCGAGGTAGGGAAAATGAGGACCCAGATTGTTGGGGGCAATTAAGCTGACTTTGTAATAATGCCGCTTGGGGGTGTGTGAAAGCCCTAATAAGAAGGCATATACATAGAATGAAGGCTATTGCTAAGCACATTGATTTGTGCTTTAAATTGTAAGCCACCCTGAGTCTTCGGAGAAGGGCGGGATATAAATGGGATTTTTTTTTTTAAAAAAAATCACTTTCTTGTTTCTTCTTTTTTCTTTCTCCCTTTCATTCTCTTTCTTTTTTCTTCTTTCTTTCCTTCTCCCTTTGGACAAGATTATTATTTTTTTGTATTAAACCGGGTCAACACTGATATCTATGTTACAATTACTTTTTGCATTCTGGCAGAGGTGCTCTGATACCACCTTTTCCAGTGAACAAATTTTATCAAATGGCATAAGCTTTCCTAGAATAAAAGTCTCTCTTTCTATAATTCTTCCCAATTACTAGGAATTGGGCCCTTTGAGAGAATCTGCTGAGTCACTTTCAAGAGAGGGACAACCCAGACAATGATTCTGGATACCGGGGAGCTTCTCTTTAGCCCATATGTGGTAGGGCACAATAGTGAGGTTAACTTTGAAATCTGTTGCCGTGAAACAACTATCAAATCCTGCATCAGCCATTATTAATATTTTAATCCTAAAGTCTAGTGATTTAGCTGTTCGAAAGAAGGTATAAATACTGACAGAAACAGGAAGGTATGTTTTTGTCAAGACAGAAAACATTGTGTATACCAGTAGCATATATAAGGTCTACTTTGGAAGTGGGACCAGGCTGGTTGTCATGCCAAGTAAGTTTTAGCCATATATTTTGCCCTTCTGGTCTACACAGGATAGTCGTTTGTACTAAAAATTGCTGTAAAGAAAATCTGAAACTCCTTCTGTTTCTTTCTACTTTTTTTTTATTCTGTTGGCTTTTTTGCTTGCTTGCTTTTTTTGTTTTTTTTCCTTTCCTTCCTTTATTTTATTTATTTATTTTAATTCCATTTATATCCCGCCCTTCTCCGAAGACTCAGGGCGGCTTACAAGCTTTATCTTAGTTCTAGTTAATTTTTGTCTCCTTTTTTAAAAAAATAAAATAAAATAAATTGCAAGAAATTGGTAGAAGCTTTTGCTGAACAAATTGTATGGCCAGTAAGAGTCTGGAAATACTCTTAATGATGGGATAGAAAAGGGCAGAACGTGGATTCGCACCTCCAAAGAAGAAACTAGGGCCCTAATAGTATTTGCTCGGTACATATGTCCAAACGAAGCTTTTGATCTCGAAGAATTGAGTCTTGGTTTTTTTAAAAAAATCCTAACGTCTAACGATTTAGCATTTCTAAAAGAAGTTATGCTTGCTGATCGAAATAGGAAGTCATGTTTTTGCTGAGGCAGAGAGCACTGTGATCAACACTGGATATGATAAAGTTTTCTTTGGAAGTGGGACTAGGCTGGTCATCATGCCAAGTAGGTTTTCATTTGTTATTTTTGCTATTGTAGTCATCACAAGAGGTTGCTTTCTTTGCTCATAGCTCTATTTCTCCCTCAGCTATCCCCATGTGTTATAAAATATAGTGGCACCTGGAAGCACATGTCATTCTGTTAAAACAAGAGGGTCTCTCCTACTGAATTTACATGCAGTTTTCAGAGATTACCAAAAGTAAAATGTATTCCTTTCCTTTCCCCTTTCCCCTTTCCCCTTTTCCTCTCCTCTCCTCTCCTTTCCCCTTTTCCTTTCCTTTCCTTTCCTTTCCTTTCCTTTCCTTCCCTTCCCTTCCCTTCTCTTTCCCTTCCCTTTCCTTTCCTTTCCTTTTCCTCTCCTCTCCTTTCCTTTCCCCTTTTCCTTTCCTTTCCTTTCCTTTCCTTTCCTTTCCTTTCCTTTCCTTTCCTTTCCTTTCCTCTCCTCTCCTCTCCTCTCCTCTCCTCTCCTCTCCTCTCCTCTCCTCTCCTTTCCTTTCCTTTCCTTTCCTCCTTTCCTTTCCTTTCCTTTTCCTCTCCTCTCCTCTCCTCTCCTCTCCTCTCCTCTCCTCTCCTCTCCTCTCCTCTCCTCTCCTCTCCTCTCCTTTCCTTTCTTCCCTTCCCCCTCCCATTTTGAACTTATATTCATTTCCCCAATTGTTACTAGTCTATTGGACCTGTATAGTTTCCATAACTAATTCAGCAAATATGAAATAGTTATTCTTCCTTTCAGAACAGAAGAGTTTCTTTGATATAAAGACATTTAAACCACACAAATAGATAGATAGATTCAGATTGTTGATGCTTTTTTGTTTGTTTCTAGCAAGCCTTTAAGCTCTTTTTGGTTATTGGTTAGAAATGTTGAATTATTGCTAGAGAGAAACTCAGGTATGCGATTGCTTACCACTTGGGCTAATCCTCCTGGAAGCAAAGAGATGTGAAAACATCTCAGAGATCACCTAGACCAGGGGTGTCAAACTGCCGGCCTGTGGGCCAAATGCATCATAGCGAAACCGCGCCCACTCCATTGCCGGCAATGGCAAAAAAAGTCACAATACATCATGACACGTCACGTGACGTTGCAAGTATTACTCCTTACTCAGTACAAGACTGGTTAGATAATCTCTGACAAAGGACCATCCAAGGCTGACTTGAAAACTTCTGGTGAAGGAGAACTCATCACTTCATATGCCTATTACAAAGTCCATGAGGGAAATTGGATTCATGTAATGTCCATGTGAGATTCACTTAACACATTTGGCTGACCTTAGAAGGATGGAAGGTTGAGTCAACCATCACTCAGAATCGAACTGCTGGCCATTGGCAGAATTAGCCTGCAGTACTGCATTCTAAGCACTGAGCCACCACAGCTCTTAGCTGAGGGAATGTTTTTATCAATCTTTTTACTGGGTCAATAGTTACAATTCACACATAATATTTGGGAGTAGAAACAGACTAGAGCTGAGACTGGGTAAGTTGGTTCTACAGAAGATATTTAGTGTTGAAATGACTAGTTTGTGTTGAGTAGATGCTAACTAGGTTTACAGGATGGAAGTAGCTGTGCCTGCCTTAATATGAGAAGGTTTTTAGAAAGGATTGTTATGCTGTGTAAATAACAATTTCAAGTTCTTTATTGGGTCTGGTACAAGACTGAACGTAACCCAAGTAAGTACTTTTATAAATTCACTGGTGGTGAATTCTCTCCTCCAAAGAGGGACTGATGCAGTACATACATCAGTGAAGTGAGGACCTTTCCCAACTTCCTAGATCAGGGAATGTCCTTGTTCTAATCAGGGAACAAAGGGGCACAATTCAGTTCTTAATTCAGCCTTCCTCAGCATGATGTGCACCAGGTGAAGTCAAATGGATGTTCTTAAGAAGTAGAAGTCCTTGAGGGAACCATGAATGATTGGGAATACTAGGAATTTGCCACTTTGAGAAAAGCTGCAGAGTTACCTACAAAAAAGGGACAACCCCGGGAAATAATCTGGATGTACAATTTAGCCAATATGTGATACAGTACAATTCTGAGGTTAACTTAAATTAGTGGGCATGAAACAAACACCCAGGGTTGGAGTCAGCAATGATGGGGATCATTTTAAGGAAGTTCTTATGTTCCTAATGTCCTCTATTTTTCACAGACCTCTGCATTTATCATGCACCATTCAATTTTCTCCCAATTAATATTATTGTTTGGCTTGTCAAAACAAATCAATGGAAAGAAATTGCATTGACTTCATCCCAATCCCCAATCATAGATACATACACTATTCTGCCAGGAACATATCCAATACATCTTCCTTTTTCTATTTCCCCCAATACTCTGTGAGGTTGGCCTCAGAGGGAATGACTGGCCCAAAGTCACCCAGCTGGCTTTGATGCCTAAGGCAGCACTAGAACTCACAGTCTCCTGCTTTCTAGCCTGGTGTCTTAATTGCTAGACCAAACTGACTCCCAACTTTCAACTTAAGGAGTTCACAGCTAGGAGTCCATGTTGACCTTCCTTTAACTGATGTGGCCATCTCTACTTGGATGACCAATACTAGTGTTTATAATCATATGGGTTTGCATTAGGAATTCTGGACCTTGTAGTCTTAAAGAACTGGAAGCATATTAGACTAAAGAGGTTTATGAAAAGATCTGTTGATAAAGTTTGATGGAAACTGGAAAGTGGTCTTTGGGAGCGGAACAAGATTAAGAGTTCTTGGGAGTAAGTCTTTCAATATATACACATTTTTGTGGTTCCTTAATATAGAGCACATCAAGTTTTTAAATGTAAATAAAATGTAATTATATAAAATCAGTCATGTTATTAGAGCAAGCTTTCCTCATGGTAAGAAAATAGGTGCCATTTTCTCATGATTCTTTAACTTCAATAGTCATATATGGAATCAGGTTCTACATGCAAGAAAAGGGGGGGGGGAGGAGGCTGTAGCTCTGTTTTCCCCAAATTGGGTAGAAAATAGTACAGCTGTTTTCTAACACATCTGGAGGACAACTTAAAGCAGCACTTTTTTGTTGTTCAGGATTTCTGCACTGTGTGTCTATTAAGAAATCAAAGCTCTGTTTAGAACAGGGGTCTTCAAACTTGGCCCTTTTATGACTGTGCCTGGCTGAGGAATTCTGGGAGTTGAATTCCACAAGTCATAAAAAGGCCAAGTTTGAAGACCCCAGGTTTAGAAGAAGAACTCGGCTAGAAGTAAGACCCGGTGAATAAGAGGAAAAACACTAATTGGGCAGTTGAAAATATTGGGAATGTAGAGAAGATAATTATAGGCAGAATGAATCATTAGTGGGTTTTGGGGGGGTTTGACCAAGTTAACAGTGATTGTTATGAGTAGTAAGGTCTGCCTTGAACTAATCAGTTTTTCTAAGGATCTCTGTTGAATAATGACAATTTCAAGATCTTCATCATTACAATGGGTTGTGAATACAAGCCTATAACAGAATAACAGAGTTGAAAGGGATCTTGGTGGTCTTCTAGTCCAACACTCTGTTCAGACAGGAAACCCTATACCATTTCAGACAAATGGTTGTCAAATCTCCTCTTAAAAACCTCCAGTGATGGAGCACCCGCAACTTCTGGAGGCAAGCTGACCAGATAAATTTATTTAAATGCCATTTCAGGGGTGAAGGGAAAGTTCTCAAAGGAAAGAACACCTCCCGAGGGCATTCAGATTGGAGGTGCCAAAATCTGAATGAACATTAGATGGCAACAAAGTGAGTAGCAATCTTGTGGCTCTCTAGACTTTTGCATACTAGATCTGATTACTCCATGGGATTCATTAACCATTTATTTAAAGTTCATTTAACAACATACCAAATAGAGGGAAGGAAGCAGCTGTGTTGCTCCTTCCTTTTTGTAAAGTCCTTTCTCATTGTGTAATCAAGATGCCTACCAGAAAGTGATATTTGGGCAAGGCACCAGATTGACCATCACACCAGGTATGTCAGGCAATCTCAGTAGATTGGCTTCTCATGAGTGTTACACAGGGGTAATAGCACAACATCTCTGCTCTGAAACGGAGGAGAGATTTCCCCCCCCCCCCCGTTCCTTTTGGGAATGAATGCATATTTTTCTGTTTTTTTTGAGAAATTTACATAGCTGATGTTTCCTCCTCTCTTTCCAAAAGAGATATATTTTGATAAACTAATAAAAAAATTGAACACTGAAAAGATGGAGAGGGAAGATGTAAGATGATGGGGGGAGGGGGTGGGGTGGGAAAGTGGGATCTGTTATTAATTTATCAACTATCCCTTGTATGAAATCTCTTCATTGGAATCCCAAGCTAACTGGCAGAGCCAGGTCTGTTCCTAAAAGTCTTTGGGTGCCCTTTGGATCAAACTTTGGATATACAAACTTTCCACGCTAGGTTGTCTTTTGGAGAGTCACCATTCACCTAATATTGAGGGCATGATAAGTAAGATTCTAGAAACTCTCTAAATTACGGGAACAGAAATGGCAGAGGGAGTTCAAACTTCTATAGCCCAAGGAAAGCATTTTATAGAGACAGAGGTGGAAATGATGCTTCAGATTTCCATTAGCCACAATCCTTGATATTTTAGTCCTGAACTCTAGAGATTTAGCTTTTCTAAAGGAAGCTATGATTGCTGATAAAAAATTAGGAAGACATGTTTTTGCTAAGGCAGAAAGCATTGTGTATGGTGGCAACTATAAGGTCATCTTTGGAAGTGGGAGTAGGCTTGCCGTAATACCAAGTAAGTTATCCCTGACATCGGTGGGGGCTCTTGCTCACCCCCTCCCCCTTTCCATTTATACGCAATCTTCAGTGATTATAGTAAGATTCTGGAAACTCTCTAAATTACAGGAACAGAAATGGCAGAGTAGGTTCGAACTTCCATAAATTCTGTAGCTCAAAGAAAGCTTTTTATAGAGGTCCAAATGAGGCTTCAGATTTCCAGTAGCCCAAATCCTTGATTTTTCTTTTTATCCTGAACTCTAGAGATCTAGCTTTTCTAAAGGAAGTTATGATTGCTGATAAAAATAGCAAGGCATGTTTTTGCTAAGCCAGAAAGCATTGTGTTTAGCACTGGAAGTAAGATTGTCTTTGGAAGTGGGACTAAGCTGGACATAACACCAAGTAAGTAATCCCTGACATTGTTAGGGGGGGTGTCTTCCTTGATTATTCCCCTTTCCAGTGGTGGGATTCAGCTGGCTCTCACCAGTGCGGCAGAACTGGTAGCTAATTTTTTGTTGCTCAAGCCCAGAATGGACTTCCGGAAGTGGCATCCACACAGAGAACCGGTTGTTCACATATTTTGAATCCCACCACTGCTTCTTTCCATTTATATGCAATCTTCAGTGATTATCAAAACCGAAGGGCTACATTTCTTTGTTTCTTTTGCACTTATTTCTAACCAGTGCTTTTTTTGTAAAAGAAAAAGGTGCCGAAACTCACACATGTCATACAACCCACCTTGCCTACCCTACAAGGTTCCATCCAAAAAAGGTGCCGGAACTCCGTTCTGAGTGTTCTGTGAGAAAAAAAAGCCCTGTTTCTAACACATATTCAGTCATTCTATTGCAACTCGTCTCAGTAAAGGAGTATATTTGTAGCTCAGGATTGAAATGATGCTCTCTGAGTTTGGTTGTTTTGAAAACTTGTTTGTTTTCTTGGCATTCTCTGAGCCTGGTTGTTTCCTTGGAGACATTTTATTAGCCAAATTAGTAAACTAGCCATACTGTAACCTAGTTTGGGTAATGAAATGTCTGCAAGGGAAGAACCAAGCTCAGGGTGTAACTAATCTTTTATACTTGGATAGCTTCCATAAGTACTTCGGTAACTATGAATTAGTTATCAAGCGTCTGATAACTAAAAAAAAAAAGTTTCATTACAACGGCTTTTGCTGAACAGATCAGTCAGATGGCCCTGTAAATAAGAGTCTTGAAATATCTGAAAAGGTGTCTAAAAATTAATCGATGGAAAGGCCAGAGTGGATTCACACATTCGAAGAAGACACGAGAGCATAAAGAAAAGGACTTTATATCTCTAGATGTTCAAATGATCTTCAGATTTCCCGTAGCCGCAAGTATGACTATGCCATTTTAGTCCTAAAGTTTAGAGTTTTAGCTTTTCAAAAGGAAGTTATAATTCCTTATACCAGGGGTCTTCAAATGTGGCCCTTTTATGACTTGTGGACTTCAACTCCCAGAATTCCTCAGCTAGGCATGCTGGCTGAGGAATTCTGGGAGTTAAAGTCCACAAGTCATAAAAGGGCCAAGTTTGAAGACCCCTGCCTTATACCAATAGGAAGACGTGATTTTTGTCAAGGCAGAAAGCACTGTGTACAACACAGGCATCAATAAGGTGATCTTTGGAAGCGGGACTAGGCTGGTCATAATGCCAAGTAAGTTTTAGCCATTTATTCTTACCATTGTGCTCAGTGCTAAAGGATTTCTTTTCGTACTTTTGCAAATGCTGTAACATCTGATGGTTCTTCTTTCTTTTCCTTTTTATTGTTTCCTTTTGCACTTTTGCCTTTTTTGTCTGTTTCTTTCATTTTCTCTTTTATTTTCTTTCCTCTAGTTCTCGTTGGGTTTTTAATCTCCTCAGAGTCAGAATCAGAATCAGAATGACAGTTGGAAGGGATCTTGTAGGTCATCTAGTCCAACCCCCTGCCTAAGCAGGAGAACCTACACCATTTCTGTCAGATGGCAGTCCAGTCTCTTCTTGAAAGCTTCCAGTGTCCAAAAAGATCTCAGCTTTGATGTAATAACCTCACTGGGGATTGTTGGATTGTGGGGAAATATATGAGGAGATCTAGATTTAGATCTGTTTAAATCATGGGAAAGTGGGACGTGGTGGCTCAGTGGGTTAGGACGCTGAGCTTGTCGATCAGAAGGTCGGCAGTTTGGCGGGTCGAATCCCGAGTGCCGCATAACAGAGTGAGCACCTGTTATGCGTCCCAGCTTCTGCCAACCTAGCAGTTCTAAAGCACGTAAAAAATGCAAGTAGAAAAATAGGGACCGCTACGGTGGGAAGGTAATAGCGTTCCGTGCGCCTTTGGCGTCTAGTCATGCCGGCCACATGACCACGGAGCCATCCTCAGACAAGCGCTGGCTCTTTGGCTTTGAAACAGAGATGAGCACCGGCCCCTAGAGTTGGAAATGACTAGCACGCATGTGCGGGGCAACCTTTACCTTTACTTTTTAAATCATGGAAAGAAACATAGCAATTTTGTATGTTATTTTTTAAAAAGCCTGGGTTTATTCTTAAACTTCTTTCTCAAACCATCCTTTATGTTTACTACATGTAGATGAAAAATGTATAGAAATGAATGCGTTTTTGCAAAGAACTCTAACACTGTGAATTATAACAATGCCAAGATCACTTGGGGATCAGGCACACAATTAATTGTTATGCCAAGTAAGTGTGTCCATTAAAATTAAAGATTAATCTATGTACTGGTATGCTTTAGGATGCTTCTATCTGCTTGTGTGTTGGAGACCTTTTGCCTTTTCATGGACTGGTTTGAAAAATGAAGAAAAATAATATTGGGTTTCTCAAGACATATTGGAAGGGAAGAATGGGAATTGCACATAAAATTCTAGTGTTACCTAGTTTCCTGACAAGAGAGGCTTTCAGAAATATTAGGATAAGAATGTTTTGAATTCCCACCTCATATGGTCAAGCAGGCTCTGGTCAAGATAGGTGGGAATTTGTCTTCTTAAAGATTCTTGAGGACAAATTGAGGGGAAGACAAGGATTGTAACTGCCCAGCACTCTGGAAGCTTGGATTATGGTTAGAATTATAAAAAATGTCAACCTTGAAGGACCCAATTGGGGAAAAATGCCTTTTAGATACTCCAACGAATAGTCCTGAGTGGACATATCTATCAAGAGTCTCTTTCTTCTATCCAAACATTTTAAGAGGCATCTTTTCTTTAGCCATGTTTGTTGTCTTCAAAAATTTAATTTTTCTTTGATTCTAACATAAACTGGCAGTAGATTTGCGACAGATAAATGTTTGTGTAAAGTCCCAGGCTGTTTGTGACTTCTTCTAAGCATTCCTTGGTGAGATGGAATTTTGAGGGCAAAAGTGAGCTGCATTTTAACTATGAGGGCGACAATAGGAGGACGCCAGGATTCAGAATTTCCATTGTTATGATGAGAGGTGAATTTGAGCCCTTACATTTGTTTAGATGTCATTTCAGGTGAGAAGCAGAACAACTGCGTGTGCCTCTCCCTTGAGAAGGGAAAGATCACATCTCAAGGGCTTTAGATTGGGATTGCAAGAGTCTGAATGATCATTAGATGACAGCAACATCTGTAGCAATCCTGTGGTTGTCTGGATTTTTGCATACCAGATCAGAGACTCCAGATTACTCCATGGAGCTTAATTAAGCACTTAAGTAATGTTCACTTAAAAACACACACATGGATGGGGAATGAAATCCAACGGTTAGGAATGATCTTAAGGAAAACACTCGAGGGTATTTGATCCTGGATGGACCAGAGACAATGATTATGGCGAATTATGGTAGATCAGAAGCCATTGTGGACTTTCTGAAATACATTAATAAAATGCTAACAGAGGGTTTTGAAGTTTAATTTTGCTGTTGGTTTAAGCTGTTAACTATGTTTTTTTTCCATATAGTAGATAGAGATCATGCCAAATGGGTTGGGTAAACAGTGTTGTGGAAATTTATAAAGTTTGTGCCTGCTTGGCAAAGTGTGTGTGTGTGTGTAATTATTATATTTGAAATATAGTTATCAGTATAAATAATTGTCCCCCTGGTGGGACCATTTATGCATATGGTTCTTTTCTTTTTATGCACTTTTTTGTGTGTATATGTATGTCTCTCTCTCTATATATATATAGATAGATAGATAGATAGATAGATAGATAGATAGATAGATAGATAGATAGATAGATAGATAGATAGATATGTGTGTGTGTGTGTGTGTGTGTGGTGTGTGTAAATTTTTTGGCTTGCTAACAAAAAAGGGAGCTCTTTATTGTTAGCAAGCCAAAAATTTACACAAATATGAGCTGCCACTGCTGTGGAGATATATATAACACACACACACACACACACACACACACACACACACACACACATACATACATACATACTAAAGCGAGGTCAGCAAAAAGCTGTGTATCTCCTTCCTTTTTTTGTAAAGCCTTTTCTTATTGTGCAGTCGATAACAACAGGAAAGTGATATTTGGGCAAGGCACCAAGTTAACCATATTGCCAGGTATGTCAGACAATCTCAGTAGATTGGCTTCTCATGAGTTTTACACAGGAGTAGTAGCTCAACTGTGTTGCTCTGAAGAAAAGTTTTTTTCTTTCCCTTTCCTTTTGGGAATGAATGTAACTTTGCTTTGTATATTCTCCATTGTTTAAGAAATTTATATCCCTTCATCCCTTCCTCCCCAAAGTTTTTTTTTAAAGTAGTATAAACTAGAAGAGGAAATGTTCCTTCATTGGAAGAAAGAAAGTGTAGAATTCAAGAAATCCATATATTCTGCCTTCCTCCCTTTCCGTACTGCTTCTCCATGGTCATCCCCTATGTGCAAGAAGTTTGCAATCCTTAACTTCTCAATAGTTCTGAAATATTGAGGATATAGCTAAGAGGAAAACGTGTTGTTCTTGATGTTCAACAATCCATCTAAAGTCATCTTAGTGTTATGAACTGCTGAGAAATTTGGGATTTGAAATGTTCACAGCTGCAGTCCACCAAGAAGCTTAGGTTGGGGTGGAGAAAAATTATTTCTCTGCCAAGTCAAACATGTTTGAGGGCATCTCCACTATCTTTGCTTTCCAACTCTTTCTGCTTTGGGTACTTTTTGTAAAGAAATGAAGCACTGTGGAGCTAGTAGTAGCTGGAATAAGCTTAGCTTTGGAAGTGGAACTCAACTAGATGTGATTCCAAGTAAGTTTCAGCTTTTCATTTCCTTTATTCTTCTCATGTCCTGCCAATCTCAATGTCCACAATATTTGGTCTTTGGCTTTTCCACAGTGACCACAAGAAGGTTATTACAGTTTAATCTAGAACACAATCACCATTTCCAAAAAGTATCTTAGTGGAGAACATTTTAGATATGCAACCTTTCACTGCTGGATTGACTTGCAGGCAGTCACTGTTTGCACCCTGTTGAGTGTATGATATGTAAGATTTTTTAAATTCTCTAAATTGTGAGAATGGTAACAGCAAAGCAGCTCAAAGGGAAGTATTTTACAGAGACGAAAGCCCGAATGGTGCTTCAGATTTTTTAGTCCTCAATGTTTTAATCCTAAACTCTACATATTTAGTTTTTCAAAAGGGAGTTTTACTTGCTGATACAAAATGGGAAGCCATGTTTTTGTCAAGGCAGAAAGCATTGTGTACAACAGCTACGATAAGATCACATTTGGAAGTGGGACTAGATTGATTGTAATACCAAGTAAGTTACTCCTGTCATACGAGGGTGTTTTCCTTGCTTTTCCCATCCCCTATATATATGAGGTCTTTGGTGATTATTAGAATGAGTGATCATTTTAGTAATTTCAGAGATTATTTCAACATTCAAGAAATTAATTGGTCATATAACATTAATTTTCTTGAATTGTCTATGTATTCACATAATCATGCTGATATGACATAAAAAGACATTTATCAGATAAACGAACTGAAAAAAGGTAATCGACATGGAATGAGCAGCAAAGATACCAATAGTTACAATTCGATTCAGTTTAAATGTTAAGAAAATCTACACATTAATCTCACAGCAGTGATAGTGAATCCTAGTAAGAAGTGCTGTAGAAATGGAAATATGTCTATGGAGTTTCTCAGTCATGCAGGTCACGTTTATCCTTCGCTCCTTTCGCCGCGAGCTAAAAACATACTTTTTTGAACAAGCTGGCCTGGCCTGATGGGGGACTGGGGGGGGTTGTTATTGTTATTTTATTGGGGTTTTAAGATGTATTTTTAGTATATGGGCATATATTTAATTATTTTTTAACTTTTGTAATCCTGTATTTTTATTCTTGCCCTGTTCACCGCCCTGAGTCCTTCGGGAGAAGGGCGGTATAGAAATATTATTAAATTAAAATTAAATTAAATCCCAAAGGTGCTTTTTCAAGAGGCAATTGGACTTCCTTTGTTTTTCCTTGAAGACATTTCACTTCTCATCCAAGAAGCTTCTTTGGTTTTTCTTTTATGAGAAGTGAAATGTCTTCCAGTTGCCTCTTGAAAAAGCATCTTTGGGAACACTGGAATGATGGAAAAAAAATATAAATTCTATTTTAAAGGACTGGGTCCATCTATAGCATCTTATACGTTTTTATTATCAGCAGGAAAATATCAGAACAGGGTTTGGAAATCTTGGCATTTCTTTCCAGCCCTTGTCATATTTCAATCTGCTGATGAAAGGAATTTGTAAGTATCTGAGGGAAATAATAGGTTTTCATCTTCCATTCTTTCCTTCTGTTTTGGGATGCATTCAAACTCAATAATAAGCATTCTGTTCTAAGAGCCAAATTAAATTTCTGAAAAGGAGGTTGAGCAGATTTTCCTAATCTTGAATTGGCTTGTAATATTTCATTTCATACCTTTGAGAAAGAATGTTGTGATTGCTGATAAAATTAGGAAGACCTTTTTTTTTGCCAAGGCAAAATATATATATATAGAACTGGCTACAAGGTTTTCTTTGGAAGTGGGACTAGGCTGGTCATGTTGTTGTTGTTGTTGTTGGCTGCGAAGTCGTGTCCAACCCATCGCGACCCTATGGACAACATTCCTCCAGGCCTTCCTGTCTTCTACCATCTTCTGGAGTCCATTTAAGCTCACGCCTACTGCTTCAGTGACTCCATCCAGCCACCTCATTCTCTGTCGTCCCCTTCTTCTATTGCCCTCGATCTTTCCCAGCATTAGGCTCTTCTCCAGTGAGTCCTTCCTTCTCATTAGGTGGCCAAAGTATTTGAGTTTTAGCTTCAGGATCTGGCCTTCTAAAGAACAGTCAGGGTTGATCTCCTCTAGGACTGACCGGTTTGATCGCCTTGCAGTCCAAGGGACTCGCAGGAGTCTTCTCCAGCACCATAGTTCAAAGGCCTCAATTCTTTGGCGCTCAGCCTTTCTTATGGTCCAACTTTCACTGCCATACATTGCAACTGGGAAGACCATAGCCTTGACTATACGCACTTTTGTTGACAGGGTGATGTCTCTGCTTTTTAGTGTGCTGTCTAGATTTGCCATGGCTTTCCTCCCCAGGAGCAAGCGTCTTTTAATTTCTTGGCTACAGTCCCCATCTGCAGTGATCTTGGAGCCCAGGAAAACAAAATCTGTCACTACCTCCATTTCTTCCCCATCTATTTGCCAAGAATTGAGAGGGCCAGATGCCATGATCTTGGTTTTCTTAATGTTAAGTTTCAACCCAAGTTTTGCACTCTCCTTCTTCACCCGCAACAAGAGGCTCTTTAGTTCTTCTTCACTTTCTGCCATTAGGCTGGTCATAATGCCCAGTAAATTTTTGTTCTTTATTTCTGCTATTGTGGTCAGTTCAAGAGGTTGATTTCTTGGCTTATAACGCCTCCCCCCATATTATAAAATATAGTGGCATCTCAAGCTGCATGCTTTGCAGAAAATTCCAGATTCAGTTCTGGTGTCCTCATTTCCAGATGAGGAATAAAGCCTTTGATCAGAAACCCCATGTCAATCCTATTAAGCAATTACTACTTCTGATCCATATCTGGTTTTATACATCCCTTTGTTGCCCAGCTAAATGTGCTAATTCCCCAAAAGAAAAGAAAAAGCATATTACAACTTTATTATGAAACTGTCTGAGCTCTGAAAAAGTCAATTTAAAAACATCATCCACTCATAATTCTTATTCCTATAAGTGAGGTCTATGTAATCATTAAGAGCTGACAACATCTTGATGGTAGATAATCAATCAATCAATCAATCAATCAATCAATCAAGATATGTGCTTCTAGGATTTTCAGCTTTCTGATCTTACATAACTTAGACTTGGCTCATGGATGGTTGAACAATGATATCTTGACATGTTTACATTGGAAACACACACACACACACAAAGATAGATAGATAGATAGATAGATAGATAGATAGATAGATAGATAGATAGATAGATAGATAGACAGATAGACAGACAGACAGATAGAGACAGAGGCAGAGAGAGACAGAATGATAAAGACAGACAATGCTTGTTCTTAATCTTCTTCCCCAACCCATCGTGTAAGTTTACTAGCTGTGTTTGAAACAGTTGACTAATGGGTTTGTGTAAAGGACTGTAACACTGTGAATGTTAACTATGGCAAGATCACTTGGGGATCTGGCACCAACCTGATCGTTATGCCAAGTAAGTTAGTGCAGTAATATTACACATGAATATACTTGTGATTGAGGGTGCTTCTGTCTGCTTGTGTGTTGGAGACCTTTTGTCTTGTCATAGATTGATTGGAAAAATGGGGGAGAAAAAGTCTTGGTTTCCTCAAGATATGCTACAAGGGGAGAATGGGAAATGGAAATAAGGTTCTACTTCTTCTTTCTGATAAGAGGGGTTTCCAAAAATGTTAGGATGAGAATTTTATGAATGTCCATCTAACATGGTCAAGCAGGCTGCGCTTAGTATAGATGGGAATTCTAGAATTTGTCCTCCTAAAGATTCTGGAGGGGAAACTGAGGCAATGTCAATGGTTATAAATTCACAGATCTTGGAAAAGTTGGATCGTGATTATAATTATGAAGGTTTGACGCCTATGGAGATTCTCAATCATCCAGATGATGGTTGACCCAAAGGTGCTTTTTAAAAGGCAACTGGACTTCCTTGGTTTTTTCCTTGAAATTGTTTCACTTCTCATCTAAGAAGCATCCAAGAACCTGAAGTCAGAATAAGAAGCATCTTCTTGGATGAGAAGTGAATTTTTTTAAAAAAAACACAAGAAAATCCAGCTGCTTTTGAAAAGCACCGTTGGGACAATTACAAAAGTTGTCTTCTCACACTTTGGAAGACTCAACTTGGAAAAGATGCCTTAAAAATATTCCAACAAAATAATCTTGAATGGACTTACAGTATCTATCAAGAATGTCTTTCTTCTGTCCAAGAGGTATGGCTTCTTTAACCATACCTGTTGCATTAATCACAGTTGAGTTTGCAGAAATCCTAAACTATGGTTTAAGGATTTTCTATTTTGAGAATTGTATATTAATAAGTATTATTATTATTTATTTATTATTTATTAAATTTTTATACCGCCCTTCTCCCGAAGGACTCAGGGCGGTGAACAGGGCATATCTTAAAACTACAAAAATACAAAAATTAAAAAAGAATTAAATTATTGCCCACAATAAAAACAATAAAAATATATATAAATATTAAAACCCTAAGTGATTCCCCATCAGGCCAGGCCAGCTTGTTCAAATAAATGGGATACTGTAAGTAGTGGATACTGTAAATTCTTGAGCAGTTTGTAAGAGGCTGTTTTTCTTTGAGTGAGATTCTAGTTTCTGCATTGGATTAGATCTAATGTTGATTTTAAAATTGGGTTGAAAAAGGTCTTTCTTTGTCATGCAAAGCAATTTGAGGGTATCTCCACTACCTTCTCTTTCAATGTTCTCCTGCCTTGGAAAGGAAGCACTATTGAAGTAGAAGGTTCAACAAGTTTAGTTTTGGAAGAGGAGCTGAATTGGAAGTGACTCCAGGGACGCTTCAGGTTTTCATCCCCTTTAACCTTCTCATGTCCTGACTCATTCATGTGTCCACCTTCCCAATATTGAGCCTTTGGCAGTTCCACATGGAGCAGATAAACCTAATGACCTCTTAGCTCCACCAAGCAACCTCCATTCCTAGAAATATTGGGGTGCCCTTCGGATCAAAGTTTTGATATGCAACCATTCCATTTCTCAATGATGCTTCAGAGTCCCAGTAGCTCTAGTCCTTGACATTTTAATACTCAAGTCTAGAGATTTAGCCTTTCGAAAGGAAGTTATGAATGCTGATACAACTAGGAAGGCAAGTTTTTATCAAGACAGAAAGCACTGTGTATACCAGGATATCTCTAAAGTCATCTTTGGAAGTGGAACTAGACTGATCATAATGCCAAGTAAGTTGTTTCTGTCATTGTTGTAAGAGCAAAAAGGGTCTTTATCTTGCCCAAACCCACATTTTATATGTTGTCTTCAGCGAGTAACACATTCACTGATTATTTCTGTGGTTTCAGAGATTATTTCAACATTCAAGAAATTCAGGTGTCATATAATATTAATGGCCCTGATTTTTGTGCACATGTCCCTGTATTCATATAATCATGCACATATGACCTAAAAACAAGTAACAATGATAAATAAATCCAGAAAAAAGGTAATCAGTAAGGATTGAACAGCCAAGATACCAAAAGGTGACCACTGTATTAATCTGAAATGTGCAAAAACAAACACATATTTGTCTTAAAACATTGTGAGTGAATCCCAGTGTGTAACTGATGCAGAAATAGAAAACTATGGAAGATTATAAATTCTTCTTTCAAGGGCTGAGACAATTTATAATATCTTTAATTTCTGGTATCAGAAGGATAATATCATGATAAGGCTTGGGAATCTTAGCTTTTCTATCCAGTCCTTGGCATATTTCAGGACAAGGAAGTAATAGGCTATAATCTTGCATTCTCTTTTTTTGGTTCCAAGAACCAAATTAAATTTCTCAAAGGTCGAATTCAGCAGATTTTCATGAGCTTGAGTTGGCTTGCAGTATTTCATTTCTTAACTTGATTTTCAATATTTAATGCCTATGATGTTTGGGGGTAGACTTCCTAGGGCTGCCAAAAATTAAACCATCCATACCCATGAAACAATACAATTTGAAGTCTCTTCATGACTTCTCATCAAAGTTGCCGTAAGTGATGACTTTGTCAGAATCCATTTATATCACATTCATAAATGTATGTTTAAAACTTTATCCCCCCCATATGGATTCTGCCATCTCCCGAGGAAGGAGGAGCATATGTGGATTCAGCCTGCCTTAGGTTATTTCAAAGACCAAGGAAACCTTTTGAACTGGGAGGATCAAAAGGGAGGGTTAGAGAAGAAGATATCTGGCTTGTGTTTTCTTTTAATTCTGGAGAGGAAGAAGGCAATAACCATAAAGATTCAAAGTTCCTTTTTTCCCCCACGAAAGGGATGACACGAAATAGAAGGATGGGTGCTGACCAAATGGGGTTGAGGGAAGGGGGAGTTGAATCGGGTACCCTTTATAAAATTTCAATTTGTAAAACAATACTAAGTCCTGTCTTGTATTCCCACAACCAAGCATGTCCTAGTAAAGATTCCTTTCGGACTAGAACGGACTCCAAGAGTTTTTGTCTTCCTAAGACGTGGATTGGGGTGGGTCCTGACAGACTTTATGTAAAGACCCGGATCGCTGTGATAACTAATAGCAAATCTAGAGTGGTATTTGGAACTGGAACAGAGCTGAAGGTTCATCCATGTAAGTCTCTGAACAGGTCTACAAGATAAAATTTATGTAATTCTAACATAAACTGGTAGTATATTTGTGACAGGGATCTGTTTCTGTAAAGTTGAAAACTGACTCCTAAGAATTTCTTATAGAGATGGAATTTTGAGTGCAACAGTAGAAAGAAGAATGTTCCTGTGTATCTAAATTTTAAATAAAGGGGACTGAAGGCTAAACTATATGAAAAAAGGATGTAGGAACTGGATATATTTAGTTTAATGAAAAGAATGACTAGGGGTGATATGATTGCAGTGTCTAAAGGTCTGCCACAAAGAAGAGGGAGTCAACCTATATTCCAAAGCACCAGAAGGCAGGATAAGATGCAACGGATGAAAACTAAACAAGGAAAGAACCAACCTAGAATTAAGAGAAATTTCCTGACAATTAATCAGAGGAATGACTTGTCTCCAGAAGTTGTAGGTGCTCCAACACTGGAGGTTTTTAAGAAGAGACTGGACAACCACTTGTCTGAAATGGTATAGGGTTTCCTGTTTGAGCAGAGGGTTGGACTAGAAGACCTCAAAGGTCCCTTCCAACACTGTCATTCTGTTAAATATGAAAGAGGCAACAGGAGGGCTGACACATCGTTACAATGGGTTGTGAATATAGAATAGAATTAGAAGGGACCAACCACCTGCTCAGGCAGAAAACCCTATACCAGTTCAGACAAATGGTTGTCCAATCTCTTCCTAAAAACCTCCAGTGTTTGGGGTATTCACAGCTTCAGGAGACAGGTTGTTCCACTGATTAATTATTCTAACTATCAGGAAATTTCTTCTTAGTTTTAGGTTGCTTCTCTCCTTGATTAGTTTCCATCCATTGCTTCTTGTCCTGCCTTCCGGCACTTTGGAGAATAGCTTGACTCCCTCTTCTTTGTGGCAACCCCTGAGATATTGGAAGACTGAGATCATGTCCCTCCTTGTCCTTCTCTTCATTAAACTAGACATACCCAATACCAGCAATTGTCCTTTATAAGTTTTAGCCTCCAGTGCTCTTCCCTGCACTCTTTCTAGAGTCTCAATGTCTTTTATAACATATACCCTTAAAATTTCTTTAGATATTAATTCAGCTGGGAACTAGGACAACCTCATGTGCCTGTCCCTCGAGGAGGGAAAGGCTACATCTCTAGGGCTTTCAGATTAGGGCTGCAAAAATCCAAATGAGCATTAGAAGGTGACAAAATGTGTAGCAAACCTGTGGCTGTATGGCCTATACAAATAGGCAGACATGTTTTTGCCAAGGCAGAAAGCACTGTGTATACCAGTAGTGTCAGTAAGGTCATCTTTGGAAGTGGGACCAGGCTGGTTATCAAGCCAAGTAAGTTTTGGACCATTATTTTATAATATAAACCCTTAAATTTCTTTAAATATTAATTCAGCTGGGAACTAGGACAACCTCATGTGCCTGTCCCTTGAGGAGGGAAAGCCTACATCTCTAGGGCTTTCAGATTAGGGCTGCAAAAATCCAAATGAGCATTAGAAGGTGACAAAATGTGTAGCAAACCTGTGGCTATATGGCCTATACCAGGGGTAGGCAACCTCGGCTCTTTTATGACTCATGGACTTCAACTCCCAGAATTCCTGAGTCAGCACAGCTGGCTCAGGAATTCTGGGAGTTGAAGTCCATGAGCCATAAAAGAGCCGAAGGTTGCCTACCGCTGGCCTATACAAATAGGCAGACATGTTTTCGCCAAGGCAGAAAGTACTGTGTACACCAATAGTTTCAGTAAGGTCATCTTTGGAAGTGGGACCAGACTGGTTATCAAGCCAAGTAAGTTTTAGACCTTTATTTTTGCCATTATGATCAGCACAAGAGGATCTCTCCCTTGCCCATTCTCTCCCTCCACATTTATATGCAGTCTTCAGCAATTATCAAAAACAATGCTTATTTCAGTGATTGCTTTGATATTAAAAATATACGCATTTATGTGAAATCTTAATACAGAAAATATCATGCTTTTAAATTTTAATTAAATTAAGTTATATAAAACCAGTTATTTTATTGGGAGAGACTTTGCCAATGCTCTGGGGATAGGTGCCATTTTCTCATGGGTCCTAAACTTCAACCTTCATGTATGGAATAAGATACTACATGGAAGCAAAGGAAAATAATGGATGCTATAACTCAGTCTTCCCCAATTTGGGTGGGAACTATTGCAGTGGTTTTCCAACACATCTGGAGGACAACACTCCAGGACACTCGTTCTTTGATTCACAACAGACCCACTTTAAACACCTTTTTTGACCACAAACCCTGGCCAAAACCCCCAAGAGTTAACTCAAGATTTATAGAACAGAACAGAATAGAATAACAGAGTTGGAAGGGACCTTGGAGGTCTTCTAGTCCAACCCCTACTCAATCAGGAAACCCTACACCATTTCAGATAAATGATTGTCTGATCTCTTCTTAAAAACCTCCAATGTTGGAGTATTCACATCTTCTGGAGGCAGGTTGTTCCACTGATTAACTGTTCTCATTGTCAGGAAATGTCTCCTTAGTTCTAGGTTGCTTCTCTCTTTGGTTAGTTTCCATCCATTGCTTCTTGTCCTGCCTTCAAGTGCTTTGGAGAATAGCTTGACTCCTTCTTCTTTGTCGCAGCCCCTGAGATATTGGAACACTGCTATCATGTCATCCCTTGTTCTTCTCTTCTTAAACTAGACATACCCAATTCAAGCAACCATTCTTTATATTTAAATCATAAAATTTCTTCAAGCCTTTGCAGCCCCCAAGGTCCATGGACCACAGGTTGAGAACCACTGCTCTCAGAAATTTAAGTAGCATTTTGTTGTTGTTGTTATTGTTGTTAAGGATTTCTGTATTGAGTGTCTATTAACAAATCAAAGCTATATTTAGAAAAACTAGCCTAAAAGTGGGACCTGACAATAGGAGGAAAACTATATATTGAACAGATAAAAATATTGGGAAGGTTGAGAAGATAATTATTGTCAAAGTGAATCATTGATGGATATGGGGTTTTTTGACCAAACCAAAAATAATTGTTATGAGTAGTAAGATCTCCCTTGAACTAATGGGTTTTTGTAAGGGATGGTAACATTGTGAGCAGCAATGCTTTCAAGATCATTTGGGGATCTGGCAAAAGACTCATCATTAGGCCAAGTAAGTGGGTCCATCAATATTGCACATTAATGTACTTCCATTCTGCTTGAGGAAGTTTCTATCATATTTGCATTGGAGACCTTTTCAAGTGTGGTGCCCATGTTTGAAATAGTTATAGTTCCTGATTTTGCCACTTACTGTATTTTGCTGGATGCCAGGAAGTTTTATATTTTTAAAATTCATCCTAATTAATATAAAAGGGACGCAGTGACTCAGTGGGTTAGGATGCTGAGCTTGTCAATCAGAAGATCGGCAGTTTGGCGGGTCGAATCCCAAGTGCCGCGTAACAGAGTGAGCGCCTGTTACTTGTCCCAGCTTCTGCCAACCTAGCAGTTCAAAAGCACGTAAAAATGCAAGTAGAAAAATAGGGACCACTCCGGTGGGAAGGTAACAGCGTTCCGTGCGCCTTTGGCATCTAGTCATGCCAGCCACATGACCACGGAGACGTCCTCAGACAAGCGCTGGCTCTTCAGCTTTGAAACGGAGATGAGCACCGGCCCCTAGAGTCGGAAACGACTAGCACGCATGTGCGGGGGAACCTTTACCTTTTTAAAAAATTAATATAAGATATTCAATATATTTACAAATCAACAAACTGACCAAATCAACTGATGGTCCTGTAAGTAAGAGTCTTGAAATGTCTTAGTAGAGTTTGGAAATTAAAGCATGGAAAGGCAAAATGGAATCATAACTCTGAAGAAGAAACAAGAACTCCAATAATATTTTATCCCTACAGGTGTTAAAATGATGCTTCAGTTTTCCAGTCGCTGCATTCTTTGATAGTTTAATCTTAAAGTATAGAGGCTTATTTTTTCCCCCAAAAAGAAATTTGTAGTTGCTGATACAAATAAGAAAATAGGTTGAACTCTTCCACTTTTCCGTTCATTAAATGCATTTAAGTTTAATAATATAAGCATTCTGTTCCAAGAGGCAAATTAAATTTTTGAAAAGGAGATTGAACAAATTTTCCTAATCTTGAGTTGGCTTACAATATTTCATTTCGTACCTTTGAGAAATAATAAAGAGTAGAGTAGAGTAGAGTAGAGTAGAGTACAGTAGAGTAGAATAGAATAGAATAGAATAGAATAGAATAGAATAGAATAGAATAGAATAGAATAGAATAGAATAGAATAGAATAGAATAGAATAGAATAGAATAGAATAGAACAGAATAGAACAGAATAGAATAGAATAGAATAACAGAGATGGAAGAGATCTTGGAGGTCTTCTAGTCCATTCCCCTGTTCAGGCAGAAAACTCTATACCATTTCAGACAAATGGTTGCCCAATCTCTTTGTAAAAACTTCCAGCGTTGGAGCATTCACAACTTCTGGAGGCAAGTCATTCCACTGATTAATAGAATGTTGTAATTGCTGATACAAGTAGGAAGATATGTTTTTGTCAAGGCAGAAAGCACTGTGTTTAATGTTGGATACAGTTTTGTCTTCGGAAGTGGGACTAGGCTGGTCATCATACCAAGTAAGTTTTTGTTCTTTATTTCTATTATTGTGGTCAGCACAAGAGATTGTTTTCTTTCATCATCATCTTTCTCTCTCTCCCCCTCCCCCCCTCTCTCTTCCTCCCTCCCTCTCTCTCTCTCTCTCTCTCTTCTCTCTCTCCCCCTCCTCCTCTCTCCCTCCCTCTCTCTCTCCCCTATAGCCATGCACACACTTTGCAGAAAAAATGATTTTGTTTGGAAACCCTGTGTAAATGCTTTTAAGTAATCAGTACTGTTGATTCATGTCTGGGTTCACACAATCATATGTAGCCCAACTCAGGAAATAATTAAACAATTGCTCTATTCCCCAAATGTGCTAATTGTCTCAAAGATGCACCATATTAGAATTTATAATGAAGTTGTTTGGGCTCTTTTTAAAAACATTAACTCATAGTTGCTGTTCCCATAAACAAAATATATGTGGTAACTAGGAGTTGAGAACATCTTAATGGCACATAATCAATCAACCAATAGATTTGTTTTCTAGGAATTTCAGCCTCCTGATCTTAAACAACTTGGACCTGGATGATTGAATGTGGTTATCATGACTTGGTTACATTGGGAAAAGAGGAGAGGAGAGGAGAGGAGAGGAGAGGAGAGGAGAGGAGAGGAGAGGAGAGGAGAGGAGAGGAGAGGGACCATGAACTTCTAGAAATTCTTAAATGGGAACAGAGATAAGACACCATTTTCCTATATAGTTTTACTCAAAACCTTACTCCCAACCCCAATCTTGAAGTGAATCTTTTTCCCCCTGAAAGCAGGGAATAGATCTGCAAACTATCCAAAGAGCCCCCAGCCTATATGTAATAGCCTCATTGGGGTTAGTTGGAAGATACATGAAGAAATCTACATGTAGATCTACTGAAATCAGGAGAGAAAATTAGCAAAATTAGCAATAAACTCCCAGAATCTGGGTTTATTCTTTAGCTTCCTTCCCAACCCATCCTATTATTTTACTAGCTATGTTTGTAGCACTTACAAAAATGGGTTTTTGTAAGGGACTGTGACACTGTGAATAATAACTATCAGATCACTTGGGGATCTGGCACCAGGCTGATCGTTATACCAAGTAAGTTGGTCTACTAATATTACACTAATATTACACACTGATGTACCTGCATGTACTTGAGGGTGCTTCTGCCTGCTTGTGTGTGTTGGAGACCTTTTCTTTTTTCTTAAATCAATTGGAAAAATGAAGAAAAGATAATGGCTTCCATAAGATCTATTACAAGGGGAGAATGACAAATGCAAATAAAATGTTGGATTTTGTACTAATTTACTGATGTTTTCTAGTTTATATAGTTTTTTATTTTTTTATGATTGTAAGCTGCCCAGAGTTACCTTGAGATATGATTGGGTGCCCTATAAATAAAATTTTACTTCAACCTTTTGCTAATGGTCCTTCCAAAAATGGAAATAATTGTAAAAATTCCATTTGCTATTGGTACTTCCAAAAGTGGAAAGAATTATATAAATTCCCATCTAACCATGATCAAGCAGGCTATGGTCAGGATAGGTAGGAATTCTAGGATTTCTCCTCCTACAGATTCTTGAGGAGAAACTGAGGTGAAGCCAATGGTTGTCACTGTCCAGTCCTTGGATTGTAGTTAAATTTATGGATATTGTGATCCCGTAACCTGGAGAACACATTTGGGAAAGATAGATTAAGATATCTATCCATGTATATTTCATTAAAGGGACGTGGTGGCTCAGTGGGTTAGGACGCTGAGCTTGTCGATCAGAAGGTCGGCAGTTTGGCGGGTCGAATCCCGAGTGCCACGTAGCAGAGTGAGCGCCTGTTACTCGTCCCAGCTTCTGCCAACCTAGCAGTTCGAAAGCACGTAAAAATGCAAGTAGAAAAATAGGGACCACTATGGTGGGAAGGTAACAGCGTTCCGTGCGCCTTTGGCGTCTAGTCATGCCAGCCACATGACCACGGAGACGTCCTCGGACAAGCGCTGGCTCTTCGGCTTTGAAACGGAGATGAGCACCGGCCCCTAGAGTCGGAAACGACTAGCACGCAAGTGCGGGGGAACCTTTACCTTTACCTTTTACGGTGGGAAGGTAACAGCGTTCCGTGCGCCTTTGGCGTCCAGTCATGCCGGCCACATGACCACGGAGACGTCCTCGGACAAGCGCTGGCTCTTCGGCTTTGAAACGGAGATGAGCACCGGCCCCTAGAGTCGGAAACGACTAGCACGCATGTGCGGGGGAACCTTTACCTTTACCTTTTATATTTCATTAATCTCAATTGGATTTGCACAAATGATAAAGCATAAAGGGAGTAATAGACTTCCCAGGACTGCTGAAATTCTTCCATAGTTCAGACATATGTGTTATTGGAACTTCATCATGACTTGTCATCAGTGTTGGCTTAAGTGATGACTTTCTGTAAAGATCCACTTTACTGTGATAAATGATGGCACATTCAGAGTTGTATTTGGAACTGGAACAAAACTAAAGGTTCATCCATGTAAGTTTCTGAAGAGATCTTCAAAAGATAAACACTGTATAATTCCAACATAAACTGGTAGTTTATTTTGGACAGAGATCTGTTCGTGTAGAATTCCAGGCTGTTTATGACTGCTTCTAAGCATTATAAAGTTTGGAGGGCAACAAAAGTAGAAGGTCCTTGGGTATCTACAGTTCTACTATAAAAGATGATAAAATTGGGACCTGAGGGCCAAGAACTTCATTGTTAGGATGGAATGTGCACATTAGCATTAAATTTGTTTAGATGTCATTTCAGGTAGGAAGAGGACAATCTCATGCTTCTTTCCCTTGAGAAGAGAAAGACCACATCTCTGGAGCTTTCAGATTGAGGTTGCAAAACTCTGAATAATCATTAGATGATGATGGATTGTGTAGCAAACTTGTGACTGTATACATTTTTGCATACTAGACCAGAGAATGCACATTACTTCATGGACTTTCATTAAGTTCTTAGAGCAGAACAGAGCAACAGATTTGGAAGGGACCTTGGAGGTCTTCTGGTCCAACCTCCAGCTCAAGCTGGAGATCCTATAACATTTCTCCAATTTCTTCTTAAAACCTTCAGTGTTGGAGCACCCACAACTTCTGTTCCCTTCTAACATTCTTAGTTAATGTTCATTTAAGAATGCACTAAATGGAGAGATGTCAAAACCAAATATTGGGAAGGTGGACATGTGAGTGGGCAGGACATGAGAAGAATAAAGGGAATGAAAA
The DNA here is from genome assembly GCF_964194415.1 of Vipera berus. Classification (NCBI taxonomy): domain Eukaryota; kingdom Metazoa; phylum Chordata; class Lepidosauria; order Squamata; family Viperidae; genus Vipera; species Vipera berus. Next base: position 69,313,483 of record NC_138210.1, read on the forward strand.
TTGGAAGCTTACTTGGAGTCACATCTAATTTAATTCCAGTTCTGAAGCTAAACTTATTCAAAATACAGCTAGTTCTACAGTTGTTTGTTTGTTTGTTTTTTGATGAAAACTGCCCAAAGCAGTTTATGTCAAGGCAGAAAGCACTGTGTATACAATGACAACTATAAGTTCATCTTTGGAAGTGGGACAAGGCTGGTTGTCATGCCAAGTAAGTTTTAGCCCTTGATTCTTGCCCTTCCAATCTACACATGAAGTTCTTTTAAACTAATAATTATTGTAAATAAAATCTGAAGTTCCTTCTTTCTGTTTATTTCCATTCCCTCCCTTCTCTTTCTTTCTTTCTTTCTTTCTTTCTTTCTTTCTTTCTTTCTTTCTTTCTTTCTTTCTTTCTCCTTCCTTCCTTCCTTCCTTCCTTCCTTCCTTCCTTCCTTCCTTCCTTCCTTCCTTCCTTCCTTCCTTCCTTCCTTCCTTCCTTCCTTCCTTCTTTCTTTCTCTTTCTTTCTTTCTTTCTTTCTTTCTTTCTTTCTTTCTTTCTTTCTTTCTTTCTTTCTTTCTTTCTGCTTTTTGTTTGTTTTCTTTTTTGCTTTCTGTCCTACCTTCCATTTATCTTGGTTCTACTTAATTTTTATCCTCTTTTTTAAAAAAAGTTAAATTCCAATAAGTCTACAGGAGCTTTTGCTGAACAAATAGGGTGGCCCACTAAGCATCTGGAAATCCTCTAAATTATGGGATGACAATTGGCAGAGTAGATTCATACCTCCGAAGAAGAAACTAGAGCCCTAATGATAGCATTGGATTGATACAGATGTCCAAATGAAGCTTCTGATTCCAAGAGCTGAGTCTTGGATTTTTTAAACTCATGAGATTTTTGACTTTTCTAAAGGAAGTTATGCTTGCTGATAAAAATAGGAAGTCATATTTTGCTAAGGCAGAAAGCACTGTGTCTTATGCTGGATATGATAAGGTTTTCTTTGGAAGTGGGACTAGGCTGGTCGTCATGCCAAGTAAGTTTTAGCCCTTGACTCTTCCCATGGTGGTCCATGCAAGACGGTCTTTCCTGTGCTACCCACCCCCATTAATATGCAGTCTTCAGTGATTATAAAAAGGGAAGTGTACATTTCTTTTCCCCCCATCTGTTTCTAACATATATCCCCCCCTTTTTTTTACTAAGCGAGAGAGATCTCTTAAGTGAGTTTTGCTTAACTTTACAACCTTTCTTGTCACATCTGTTAAGTGCATCGCTGCAGTTATTAACTTAGTAACATGGCTGTTAAGTGAATTTGGCCTCCCCACTGATTTTGTTGATCAGAAGGTCGCAAAAGGTGATCACATGACCCCGGGACACTGCAACGGTCATAAATATGAATCAGTTGCCAAGCGTCCAAATTTTGATCACATGACTATGGGGATGTGTAATGGTCGTTAAGTGTGAAAAACGGTCATAATTCACTTTTTCCAGTGCCATTGAAACTTTGAATGGTCACTAAATGAATTGTTGTAAGTCGGGTGGATTCAGACAGATTATTGATGATTTTTGCTTCCATCTATTTCTAACATATATTCCTTTATCCTATTGTAAGTAGTCTATTACACCTGGATAGATGTGGTAGACTATTTCCATAAGTAGTTCTGTAACTAAGTATTAATTATTGGCCAAATCAGAAAAAAAAAGATTTTCATTGTTCTAAAGAAATTAAACGCACAAAACAATATGAATGGATTCAGATAGTTTATTGATGTTTTTTTTTCTTTCCAGAGAACCTTTGTGTTCTTTGGAAAAGTGGTTAGTAACGTTGAATTACTGGTGGGGAGAATCAGCTATGAGGTCGAACCGAACGAACTGCCAAGATACCCATAGGTTAAAATAGTATCAAATGTCTATGGAGATTCTCAGTCATCCAGGTCACAATTATCCCAAAGATGCTTTTTCACGAGGCAACTGGCCTTTCTTGTCTTCCTTTGAAGACATTTCGCTTCTCATCCAAGAAGCTTCTTCAGCTCTGACTGGATGGTGGGGAATCTAGTCAGAGCTGAAGCAGCTTCTTGGATGAGAAGCGAAACGTCTTCAAAGGAAAACACGAAAGTTCAGTTGCCTCCTGAAAAAGCATCTTTGGAATAGTGTTAAATGTTTAAATTCACACATTTATCACACACACAATGGACATGGAAATAGAATTATGGGAAAACTACAAATTCTACTTTCAGAGGTTCAGTCCATCTATAATATCTGAGTCCATAATATAAGTTCTGTTATCAGCAGGAAAAAAAATATCATGTCATGGTTTGGGAATCTTGGCATTTCTACCCAGTCTTTGTCATATTAAAATCATGTTCCCCCATTACTTTTAATCCTAAAAATCTAAATCTGTAGCTTTTCAAAAAGAAGTTGCAACAGTAATAAAGGATAAAATATTTATAGTTTAGGGTTGACATGGGGGGGGGTCCTTGGTGCTCTCTGAGCTTGCTTGTTTTCTTGCAGACGTTTCATTATCCAAGCTAGGTAACATCATCAATGCTAGTGATGGAGTAGCACTGATGAATAGAATAGAATAGAATTGCTGCAATTGGGTATGTGTAGTTTAATGAAGAGAAGGGTGAGGGGTGACATGATAGCAGTGTTCCAATATCTCAGGGGCTGCCCCAAAGAAGAGAGAGTCAAGCTGTTCTCCAAAGCACCTGAAAGCAGGACAAGAAGCAACGGATGGAAACTAGTCAAGGAGAGAAGCAACCTAGAACTAAGGAGAAACTTCCTGACAGTTAGAACAATTAACCAGTGGAACAACTTGCCTCCAGAGGTGGTGAATGCTCCAACACTGGAGGTTTTTAAGAAGAGACTGGACAGCCATTTGCCTGAAATGGTATAGGGTTTCCTGCCTGAGCAGGGGGTTGGACTATATGACCTCCAAGGTGCCTTCCAACTTATTATTATTATTATTATTATTATTATTATTATTATTATTATTATTATTATTATTATTATTATTATTATTATTATTATTATTATTCAGAACAGAACAGAACAGAATAGAATAGAATAGAATTGGAAGGGACCTTAGAGGTCTTCTAGTCCAGTCCCCTACTCAAGCAGAAGATCCTATTCCATCTCAGACATGTGAATGTCCAGTCTCCTCTTAATAATCTCCACAATCTCTGGTTTGCAAGCTGTTCCACTGGTTGATTGTCCTCACTGTCAGGAAGTTTCTCCTCAATTCCAGGTTGTTTCTCTCTTTGGTCAGTTTCCAAACGTTGTTTCTCGTCCTGCCCTCTGATGCTTTGGTGAACAACCTGGCCCCCTCTGCCTTGTGGCAGCCCCTCAGATACTAGAACACTGCTATCATGTCTCCCCTATTTCTTCTTTTCTTTAGACTAGCCAAACCCAAGTCCCGTATACATTCTTTGTATGTTTTAGTCTCCAGGCCCCTGATCATCTTAGTTGCTCTTCTCTGAATTTTTTTTTTCCAAACTCTCAACATCTTTTTTTGTGATATGGTGACCAAAGTTCACTGCAGTATTTCAGGGGTGGTATTACTAAGGGTTTTTAATGTCTGCTTGAGAACAAGCAAGCTCGGAGAGTACTAAGGACCCTTTAGAAGTTGTAATTGCTGATATAAACAAAAGACATATTTTAGTCAAGGCAGAAAGCACTGTGTCTAGCTTTAGCAACAAGATTTCCTTTGGAAGTGGGACTAGGCTGATCATAATGCCAAGTAAGTTTTCGTTCTTTATTTCTGGTATTGACTTCAGAGCAAGAGGTTCCTTTATAGTTATAATGGCTGTAAGGAAAATCTGAAGCTCTTTCTCTCTATTTCTATTCATTTGCTATGTTTTCCACTTTTGGGTTTCTCTTTGTTTACTTTTTTTGTTTTCTTTCTTTTATTTTGGAGTGGGATTGGTTTAGATTTCCTTTTAAAAACCTTTCATTCTAATATATTTATAGCAACATTTCCTGAATACATTTGTTGGCCCAGTAAGAGTCTGAAAATCCTCTAACTCAGAGTTCCCCAACTTTTCCGGGTTGGTGGCCTGGCGCGATGGAGAGGGGGGGGGAAGAGGGGATGGTTTTGTGCGAGGGGCAGGTGTGAACTCCCGCTGCTTCCGCGAGTGGGACAGCGAGCACTGGTGCCTGCCACTTGCGTGAGTCGGGCTGCACACTCACACGCTAGCCCACCACTCATGCGACCTGGTTGCAAGTAGGCCGTGTCCCGTAGTGAGCTATGGCCCACAGGTTGGGGACCCTTGATCTAACTCATGGAATAGAAAAGGCAGAGAATGGATTCACACCTCTGAAGAAAAAACTGTATTTAACAGCTAAAAACATAAAGGTAAAAGGTAAAGGTTCCCCCGCACATGCGTGCTTGTTGTTTCTAACTCTAGGGGCCGGTGCTCATCTCCGTTTCAAAGCCGAAGAGCCAGCGCTTGTCCGAGGACATCTCCGTGGTCATGTGGCCGGCATGACTAGACGCCAAAGGCGCACGAAACACTGTTACCTTCCCATCATGGTGGTCCCTATTTGTCTACTTGCATTTTTATGTGCTTTCGAACTGCTAGGTTGGCAGAAGCTGGGACGTGTAACAGGCGCTCCCTCTGTTACGTGGCACTCGGGATTCGACCCGCCAAACTGCCGACCTTCTGATCGACAAGCTCAGCGTCCTAACCCACTGACACATGTCCAAATGATGCTTCAGATTTCCAGGAGCTGAGTCCTTGACATTTTTAATCCTAAAGTCTAGGGATTTAGCTTTTCTAAAGGAAGCCATAATTCCTTGCAGAATTAGGAAGGCATATTTTTGCTAAGGCAGAAAGCGCTGTGTCTCTAATCGTGGATACGATGACGTTTTCTTTTGGAAATGGGACTAGGCTGACTGTCATGCCAAGTAAGTTTTAGCCCTTTATTCCTGCCCATCTGGTCTACACAGGGGGGTGTCTTTTGTATTAATAATTGCTGTAAAGAAAATCTGAAAGTCCTTTTTTCTATTTCTTTCCTTTCCTTTTTTTTTTTTGCACTTTTGGTTTTTTGCTTGTATTCTTTTTGGTTTTCCTTCCTTCCTTCCCTTTATCTTTGTTCCTCTTAGTTTTTGTCTCCTTTAAAAAATAAATAAATTCCTAGTATATTTATAGGGGCTTATCCTGAACAGACTTTTTCCACATATTTTCCTCTAACTTGTGGAATAGAAAAGGCAGGGAACGGACTTCACAATTAAGGAGAATATTTGTAGCTCAGGGTTGAAAGGAAGGGTCCTTGGTGCTCTCTGAGCTTGGTTGTTTTCTTGCAAACATTTCATCATCCAGTGCTGATGAGGTTACCTAGTTTGGGTAAAGAAATGTCTGCAAGAAAACAACCAACCTCAGAGAGCACCAAGAATCCAGCAATGGATTCACACCTGTGAAGAAGAACCTAGAGCTGAAAGAAAAGTATTTTTATAATGACAAATGCCCAAATGATGCTTCAGATTTCCACTAGCTGCATCCTTTGAAACTAAACTGGGTGTTGCTCAAGTAAACCTCAGCTTTTCATTCCCTTTATCCTGCCTTTGTCAAAGTCCACCTTCTCAATATTTGATCTTTGGCTTTTCCACAAAGAGCAGATGAAGCTGATGACTGCTCAGTCCACAAAGTAATCTCCATTTGGTCAACTTTTTTATTCTATAGCCTTTTAGAGACTTGCTTTTTGCCCAGTATTGAGTGCGTGATAAGAAAGATTCTCGAAATTCTAAATTATGGGAACTGAAAGAGCAAAGTGGGCTAGAACTTTCAAAAGAACATACAGCCCAAACTAAAATATTTTATAGGGAGAGATGTCCAAATGATGCTTCAAGATTTCCAGGACCATAGTCCTTGATATTTAAGCCTGAACTCTAGAGATCTAGTTTTTCAAAAGGATGTTATAATTACGATGCAAATAGGAAGCCGTGTTTTTGTCAAAACTGAAACCACTGTGTCTTCCTTTGGCAACTCTAAAGTCATCTTTGGAGGTGGGACTAGGCTGGTTGTAATTCCAAGTAAGTTTTAGCCTTTTTGTCTATGGAGATCCTCAGTCATCAGGTCATGGTTGTTGCAAAGGTGAACTGGAGAAAAAAGGTCTTTCTCTGCCAAGTCAAACATTTTTGAGGGTATCTCCACTACCTTTCTTTTCAATATTCTCTGCTTTGGGAAGTTTTTATTGAGAAAGGAAACAGTTTTTATTGAGCAAGGAAAGTGTTTCCTTTCTCAATAAAAACTTCCCAAAGCAGAGAATATTGAAAAGAAAGGTAGTGGAGATGCCCTCAAAAATGTTTGACTTGGCAGAGAAAGACCTTTTTCTCCAGTTCAGATCTATAATAGTTTTAATAAGCTCAGCTTTGAAAGTTGGACTAAACTTGATGTGATTCCCAGTAAGTTCAGCTTCTCATTCCCTTTATCCTTCTCATGTCCTGTCCAATTTACATGTCCACCTTCGCAATATTTAGACTTTGGCTTTTCCACTTTGAGCAGAGGAAGCCGATGACTGCTTAGTCCATAAAGCAACCTCCATTCCTAAAAGTCCTTTGTGCTCTGTCGATCAGATTTTGGATATTCAATTTTTCCATGCTGGTTTGTCTTTTTTGAGAGTCACCCTTTGGACAATATTGACTGCAGGATAAGTAAGATTCTTGATGCTCTCTAAATTATGGAAATGTAAAACTGCAGAGTGGTTTCACACTTCCAAAGAACCGACATCTGAAAGGAAAGTATTTTACAGGACTGCATGTCCAAATGATTCTTCAGATTTCCAGTAGCCGTAGACCTTGATATTTTAATGTTAAAGTCTAGAGATTTAGCTTTTCCAAAGGAAGTTATAATTGCTGATAGAACTAGGAAGTCTTGTTTTTGCTAAGACATAAAGCACTGTGTATAACAACTACAATAAGATCATCTTTGGAAATGGGACTAAGTTGGTCGTAATACCAAGTAAGTTTCAATTGTTTATTATTGCCCTTGTGCTCATCCTAATCACAATTACTATCCATTAATTTTCTTGATGTGTGTGCATCTGCCAACGTATTCATGTAATCATGCACATATGACATAAAATCACATACATGTGATAAACTGAGAAAAGGTAATCTATAAAGAATAAGCAGTCAAGATGCCAACAGGTGACGATTGTATTTGGCTTAAATGTGCTTAATGTAGGCATTTATCTCACAACACTCAGAGTGAATTGCATTAAGTGATATAGAAATGGAAAAATTATACATTCTACTTTCAAGGACTGAGTTTAACTATAAAGTCTTGTAATTTTTGTTGTCAGCTGGAGAATATTGTGAGAATATTGTTTGGGAATATCATGACATGTTTTGGGGATCTTGGCATTTTTTATCCAGTCCTTGTCATGTTAGTCATTTTTTTTTAATATCAACTACTGTATTGTACCTTTCTCAGATTTGTCATAGGCTCTAATTCTATATTTTAGGTTAGTTTTACCAAACAAGAATGAAACATTTAGCATATTTTTCTATGTATCTCTCCTCCTTGGATTTTTGGATGTTCTGGTTATTTGGAAAGTATTTTCTTTTCTTCTTTCTTTCTGCTAGTTAATGTCCTCCATAAAGTTATTTATATTTCGGGAGAGAGGGAATTTTGGAGTATCTGGGGAAAAGAGTAGGTTGCAATCTTCCATTCTGTCTTAAAGGTGCTTTTCCAAAAGGCAACTGAACTTTCTTGGGTGTTTTTTTTTCCTTGAAAATGTTTTGCTTCTCATCCAAGAAGTTTCTTTGGTTCTTTAGAGAACTGAAGAAGCTTCTTGGATGAGAAGCAAAATGTTTTCAAGAAAAAAAAACACAAGAAAGTGTAATTGCCTTTTGGAAAAGTACCTTCGGGACAACCATGACCTGAATGACTGAGAATCTCCATGGACAATCTTCCATTCTCTCTTTGAATGCATTCAAACTAATTAACCCAAATATTTTGTTCCAAAGCCCAAATTAAATCTCCTAAAACAGGGGTGTCAAACTCAATTTCATCGAGGGCCGCATCAGCATTGTGGTTGCCCTCAGGGGGCTGGGTGGGTGTGGCCTGGGTGGGCGTGGCCTACTGGGTGGGCGTGGCTAGAGTGCATATGGCCTACTGGGTGGGCATGGCCAGCTCTACATCGTTTGCATCAAGGGTGCCTATGGGGGCCTGGGCAGGAGTGGGACAGATCTGAGGGTCTCTGGCAGAAGGGGGGTCTCTGGGCCAGGGCCAAGGCAGTGGGGGCCGTTCCCTCACTGTTTCCAGGATGGCTTCGTGGGCCGCGTGAAACCACTTCGCGGGCCGGCTCCGGCTCCCGGGCCTTGTGTTTGACATGTCTGTCCTAAAAGATGATATCTGTATCCATAGGAAAAATATCAGAATAGGATTTGGGAATCTTGGTATTTCTGTCCGGTCCTTGCCATATTTCATTTTTTTTAAAAAAAAAAAATTCTTTCCATTTCTATTTAGAGATAGGGATAAGGTGAGTAACTTTTTTAAATTTTATTTGGCATGCAGTATTTCATGTCCTTGTGAACGAGGTTCTAATTCCTGATACAAATAGGCATGTTCTTGTTAAGGCAGAAAGCAGTGTGTCTAACGATGGCTACAGGTTTTCCTTTGGAAGTGGGACTAGGCTGGTTGTCATGCCAAGTAAGTTTTTTTTCCCCATTGTATCAGCCCTTTTGCACTTACAATTTTTGAAAAGAAAATTTGAATCTTATTTTTTCTGTTTCTTTTCATTCTTTTTTTCCCCTTGCAGTTTTGGCCTTTTCTGTTATTTTCTTTTCTTCCTTCCCAGAGTCTGAAAATAACAGAATAACAAAATAACAGAATTGAAAGGGACCTTGGAGGTCTTCTAGTCCAACCCCCTGCTCAGGCAGGAAACCCTATAACATTTCAGACAAATGTTGTCCAGTCTCTTCTTAAAAACTTTCAGTTTTGGAGCATTCACAACATCTCAAGGCAAGTTGTTCGACTGATTAATTATTCTCACTGTCAGGAAATTACTTCTTACGTTCTAGGTTGCTTCTCTCCTTGACTAGTTTCCATCCGTTCCTTCTTGTCCTGCCTTCAGGTGCTTTGGAGAATAGCTTGACTCCCTCTTCTTTGGGGCCACCCCTGAGATATTGGCTTTCCCTATCCACTTATTCATGCTTAATGCATTTCTATCCAGTGGCAAACTCTCAAGGCATTGCACCTATTTCCCAGTTATTCCTCACCTTTAGGAGATTTAAGGCTAAGAATTCAGGGCAATTTTCAAATGTAAAAAGATGGAAAACGACAGAAATCATTGTCCTGAAATGTCTTTTCTATTCTATTCTTTTTAAATGTATGTACCATTTGGCATATAACATGAAAGAAAAAGAGAAAGAGAGGAAAGAGAGAGAGAGAGAAAATGAGAGAAAGAAAAAGAAAGAAAGAAAGAAAGAAAGAAAGAGAGAGAGAGAGAGAGAAAGAAAGAAAGAAAGAAAGAAAGAAAGAAAGAAAGAAAGAAAGAAAGAAAGAAAGAAAAGAAAAGAAAAGAAATTCTATCAGTTGTCTAAATGTTGACTAATAAGAGATCAAGAATTCCTTTATACTGATAATCTAAGGTTTTTTTTTTCCACCACTTTCAGACTATTTGATAAATAGACAGCAGCAAGTTAACCTGGTCATTGTCTGTTTAATCACAAGTAAAGGCAGGGCTATTTTTCTCATAGAACGCTCAGAACGGAGTTCCGGCACCTTTTTTAGATGGAACCTTGTAGGGTAGGCAAGGCAGGTTGTATGACATGTGTGAGTTTCTGCACCTTTTTCTTTTACAAAAAAAGCACTGAGTAAAGGGCTCTGAATGCAGTGGGGATTTCTTACCAATAAATGAATATACGATTGCAGGATGCCATGAAGTCTTGATTCTTTATTTTTACGGAGGCCTTTTCCAAACTGATAAATTGGATGGCCCAGTAAGAAAGAGCCAGGAAATATTTGAAGAGTTTGGAAATTATGGAATGAAAAGGGCAGTGTGGATTCACATTTCTGAATAAGAAACTAAAGCCCAAAGAAAAGTATTTTATATGTATAAGTGCCCAAATGATGCTTCAGATTTCCTGTAGCCACAATCCTTGACATTTTATTCCTGAAGTCTAGACTAGAGACTTAGCGCAGATGATACCACTCTAATGGAAGAAAGTGAAGAGGAACTAAAGAGCCTCTTGTTGTGAGTGAAGGAGAGTGCAAAACTTGGGTTGAAACTTAACATTAAGAAAACCAGGATCATGGCATCCGGCCCTCTCAATTCCTGGCAAATAGATGGGGAAGAAATGGAGGTAGTGACAGATTTTATTTTCCTGGGTTCCAAGATCACTGCAGATGGAGACTGTAGCCAAGAAATTAAAAGACGCTTGCTCCTCGGGAGGAAAGCCATGGTAAATCTAGACAGCACACTAAAAAGCAGACATCACCCTGTCAACAAAAGTGCGTATAGTCAAGGCTATGGTCTTCCCAGTTGCAATGTATGGCAGTGAAAGTTGGACCATAAAAAAGGCTGAGCACCAAAGAATTGAGGCCTTTCAACTCTGGTGCTGGAGAAGACTCCTGTGAGTCCCTTGGACTGCAAGGTGATCAAACCGGTCAGTCCTAGAGGAGATCAACCCTGACTGCTCTTTAGAAGGCCAGATCCTGAAGTTGAAACTCAAATACTTTGGCCACCTAATGAGAAGGAAGGACTCACTGGAGAAGAGCCTAATGCTGGGAAAGATTGAGGGCAAGAGAAGAAGGGGACGACAGAGGATGAGGTGGCTGGATGGAGTCCCTGAAGCAGGAGGCGTGAGCTTAAATGGACTCCAGAAGATGGTAGAGGACAGGAAGGCCTGGAGGAACGTTGTCCATGGGGTCGCGATGGGTCAGACACGACTTCGCAGCTAACAACAACAGAGACTTAGCTTTTGAAAAGGAAAGCATAATTCTGATGCAAATAGGAAGGGATGTTTTTGTCACGACAGAAAGCACAGTGTCTAACTTTGGCAACAGAAAGGTGATCTTTGGAAGTGGGACTACTGTAGGCTGGTCGTAACGCCAAGTAAGTTTTATCGCTTTATTTTTGCCACCGTGGTCAGCACAAGATGGTCCTTTCCTAATACTGATTTTCATGTCTAGGTATTCGTGCAATTACACACATATGACATAAAACACATACGTATGATAAATAAACTGAGAAAAGATAACCAGTAAGGAATGAACATCCAAGATATGAAAAAGTGACAACTGCACTATGCTTACATATGCAGAAAATGTACACAAAATCGAGAGTGAATATCATTAAATGACTGATATGGAAACGGAGCCGTGGAAATATTACAAAGTCTACTTTCAAGGGTTAAATCCATCTATAACATTGCGTAAATTCTGTTACCAGCAGAAGAATATCATGACAAGGTTTTGAGAATCTTGGCGTTTCTGTCCAGACTTTGCCACATTTCAATCTCTCCACAATCCTTTGGGGAGATAATTACAAGGGATAGTGTTCAGTATTTTTATCCTAAAGTCTAGAGATTTAGCTTTTCAAAAGGAAGTTATAATTGCTTAAACAAATAGGAGGACATGTTGTCTATGGAGATTTTCAATCATCCAGGGTCATGGTGGTGCTTTTCAAAAGGCAACTGGACTACCTTGGGTTTTTTTTCCCCTTGAAAACATTTCGCTTCTCATCCAAGAAGCATTCAAGAACCTGAAGGCAGGATAACAAGATTCTTTTTAAATGAGAAGTGAAATGTTTTCAAGAAACACCCCCCCCAAGAAAGTCCACTTGCCTTTTAAAAAGCACTGTTGGGAGAAGGACATGTTATTGTCAAGGCAGGAAGCACTGTGTCTTAACACTGGATACAGTAAGATGATCTTCGGAAGTGGCACTAGGCTGGTCGTAATGCCAAGTAAGTTTCGTCCCTTCATTCCTGCTATTGCAGTCAGTTCAAGATGGTTCTTTCTTCATTCATCCCAACCCACCTCCCATATTATGAAATGTAGTGGCATCTGGAGGACCATATTTGAAAACAAAATCCAGATTCAGTTCTGGTGTCCAATTCCAGTCGAGGGAAAATGACTTTGATTTGAAAGGTTGGCAGTTCCATATCAACACTCTTGAGCAATCAAATACTATCGATCCAGGTGTGAGTTTACACAACTCCTGAATTATAACCTGGCAAATAATCAAGCAATTGTTCTAACCCCTAATATGCTTGATTCCCAGTAGATAAATTATATTATATCTTTATAAGTTGTTGGGGTGTGAAGATAATTTTTTAATATAAATTTATAGTTGTTCTCCCATTGGGGAAATTCTTTATACACTGTCCCTCTGTGTCTCTCACCTGGTTGATTGTTAATGAAATGAAGCTCTGGGTAGTAAACTTTCTTTCTTTCTCTATTGTTCTTCTGTGTTTTCAAGGTTTGGATAGAAGTGAGGATTTTCTACCCTATGTATTTATTAATAAATCTATTCTTTTATTTCAACACACTGAAGGCCTGTTAGAATTCATTGGTAGATAACTTCACACTTTTCATTCAAGACAACTTTATTAGCTTAGAATTAGCTAGGAGATTGGGATATCCACAGGCCTTAAAATTTTCCCTCTGTTTTGATCATCCATCCAACCAACTACTACTACATACAGTACAATCTGCATTCACTGTCTTTCTTGTGTCTGGGAAGTTTTTGACAAGGCTGAAAACACTGTGGGAAAGTAGTGACTGGAAGCAAACATTTGGAAGTGGGACTAGACTAGTTGTAACACCAAGTAAGCCTCTCTCTCTCCTTAATAACTAAATTAATTTATGTTACAAATGCAATAAAATGTTTTTGGTTCTTCTTCATACTCCAGCAATCTGGGCCAAATTTGGTCTTGCTCTGTTCAGGGCAGATACATTGGGATGGAGGGAATAGCCAAGACGTTGTTAGTTTATAAAGCATTGGTTTCTTTAGTGAATCAGCAGATTGGGAACAGGCTAAAGTTTTTCCCTTCCCTTCCCTTCCCTTCCCTTCCCTTCCCTTCCCTTCCCTTCCCTTCCCTTCCCTTCCCTTCCCTTCCCTCCCTCCCTCCCTCCCTTCCTCCCTCCCTCCCTCCCTCCCTTTCCTCTTTTCCCCTTCCCTTCCCTTCCTTTTCATTCCCATCTCCTCCTTCTTCCCTCCCTCCCTCCCTCCCTCCCCTCTTTTTTTCCCTTCCCTTCCTCCTCATTCCCATCTCCTTCATTCCTTCCCTTTTTAATTTTGGACCCAAAAATAAAAAAAAATATTTATTATTTTATTTATTTTATTATTTGGATTTATCTACCGCCCCACTCCCAAAGGACTCGGGGCGGTGTACAGGGCAATTAAAACACTATATACAACAACAACAGCCCTAAACAATAAAACATGTTCTAAAATGTAAAATTTAAAATTTAAAATCTAAAATCCCAGTCCCTCAGTCCAGGCCGGCAAGTTCAAATAGCCAAATCTTCAGGTTGCGGCGGAAAGAGCAAAGGTCGGGAGCCATCCGGAGCTCAACAGGGAGCTGATTCCAGAGGGCAGGCGCGCCCACAGAGAATGCTCTCCCTCTGGGGGCCGCCAGTCAACATTCCCTGACCGACGGCACCCTGAGGAGGCCCTCTCTGTGGGAGCGCACAGGACGATGGGAAGTTAACGCCGGCAAAAGGTACTCCCGTAAATAATCCAGACCCATGCCATTGATAAGATGATAAGATTCAACAGTTCGTAGCCATCAGTCAACATTAGAGCAACTTTCATGTAATAGTCTTTTCTTGTTGGTTTGCTGTATTTATCTGCCACCACGTTCCATAAGACTCCAGAACTAACTTTAGTTGCCTTCTATGCGTACTGCTCAGTCAACATCTATTTGTAATTTTTTCCTTCCATTCAATTGAGTCTGAATCTTGGAGACAAGAGACAAATCTCTTTATTTTGTCAGAAGTGGCTTGCCATTGTCTCCTTCCTAGGGCTGAGAGAAAGTGACTGGCCCAAGGTCCCCCAGTTGGCTTGGTGCCCAAGACAGGACTAGAATTCACAGTCTACTGATTTCTAACCTGATGCCTTAACCATTACTCCATACTGGGTCTTGCCTGTACGACGAATGACCACAAATAAACTTATTACCAGTTAGAGGTATGGATACCGGTAGCCTGGTAAGTATTATATAAAGTTTGTTAGAATTCAGAAGTCATGTGGGATTCATTTTAACCCTTCTTATTCTTCATTGATCCTTTTAAAATATCAGGAGTGAAAGATAAATCTGTTCTAGAGGTTTTTGTAGGCCTTGGAATCACTGTGCCTCTGGCTATAAAGTAATATTTGGTAAAGGAACCCTTTTAATGGTGAAACCATGTAAGTATAATGCCTTATTTTGCTAGTAATATTAGTGGACACAAAAGTCATGGAATGACTTGTTATTCAGAGAAAATAAGAGGAGCAGTTCATATGGGAACTATTATTATAACTATTATTATCCTATGAGCCTAAATAAATTTTGATTCCATGACTATTTGGATGCTGCAATGATTGTAAGTCTAAAAAATGGTCATAAGTCATTTTTTTCAGTGTCGTTGTAACTCTGAAAGAAGTTCAAACTTTGTTTGAATAGGTTTTGACTCCTGGTGACTGCCTGGAATAAGCCTTTGCAGTTTTCTTGTTAATATTTTAGAAATGGTTTGCCATTGCCTGTTTCCAAGGGCTGAGAGAGAGGGACTGGCCCAAGATCATCGAGCCGGCTTTCATGTCCAATGAAAGTTCAGTTCAGTTCAGTTCAGTTCAAATAGTTCAGAACTAGAACTGTGGGGTCCTTGATGCTCTTTAAACTTGGTTGTTTTCTTGCAAATGTTTCATTGCCCAACATCTTCAGTGTGCTGAAGTGAATGTCTGCAAGAAAATAAACAAGCTCAGAGAGCAACAAGGACCCCTCATTTCAACCCTGAGCTACAAATACTCTCTTTATCAGAACTAAAATTCACAGACTTCCTGTTTTTAGACTGGTGCTTTAACCATTAGACAGCTGGCTCTCCTCTGTAAACCTGCAAACCTCTTCCTAAAGGTTGCCATTTTGTAAAGGATAGTTTCATAGTGTTCTGCTGGTAGTGGATGGGGTAAATTTAAATTTGGAAGTGGAACCAAACTAGTAGTTTACCCTGGTAAGTCCACATTTTTTATACATGCCGTATTTAAGGAATACATTTCAGACCCCCCTGAGGAAATCATGGCTTCATTCATTCTGTCTTTTGCCTGCATTAGTAATGGATATAAGCTTAACAAAGAAAGATTCAACCTAGAACTAAGGAGAAATTTCTTATCAGTGAGAACAATTAATCAGTGGAATGGCTTGCCTCCAGAAGTTTTGTGTGATCCATCACTGGAGGTTTTTAAGAAGAGACTGGACAGCCATTTGTCCAATGGAATACGGTCTTCTGTTTGAGCAGGGCATTGGACTAGAAGATCTCCATGGTCCCTTCCAGCTCTGTTATTACATATTTCTGTAATTATAGTTAATTTTACCTTTTAGGAATTTAAATTGCTTAAGTATTACTCTCACACTAAAAAGCAGATTTAAGAGCAACCATAGGTTCTGCCACAGCAGCCAAGAAATACATGGAGCCGGGGTGGGGGGGAAACAGAAATGGTCTGTAGATGATAGATTCATGCACAAATTGAGATGCCTTCTGACCAGATACCTGTCCACCTTTCCTTTTTAAATAAAATAAATAAATAAATAAATAAATAAACCTTTATTGTCAAAGTACAACATGTGTACATTGAGATTAGCTGAGCCTCCCTCCATGCTCTCTCCCCCCAACACACAATAACAACAAACCCTCCATCCCACCACACTATGTGAACCACCTACACCACACACCTGTAACCCAACCTGTTCTTTTATTAATTGTTAACTACAGGGTTAAATGTGTCTTGTTGCAGGACAGTTAATATTCTTCTATTTGGTGTCCTTCTGCTAGCCCTTGTCTGACTTCAAAGGTGACTTCCTTATCTTTTCAAAGGTGACTTGCTTACATATATTTTCTTCTCTTGGGACCAATTGTATTGGCCTCCATTTATTTCTCCAAACATTTTTGTTATAAAGACAGCATTTCCCAGAAGTCTTCCATTCAAATAACCTCACTCAGCTTTGACCGGGTGCTACCTCTACTGAGACTGAATTAATCAAATGCAATTTATACCCTCAGATAGTTAATAGAACATAGAATATCAGAGCTGGAACTTGGAGATCTTCTAGTCCAACCCCCAAGCTCAAGCAAGAGACTCTGCACCATTTCAGATAAATGGCTGTTCAGTCTCTTCTTAAGAATATAGAATAGAATAACAGAGTTAGAAGGGACCAACCACCTGCTCAGGCAGAAAACCCTATACCACTTCAGAAAAAATGGTTGTCCAATCTCTTCTTAAGAACTTCCAGCGTTGGAGCATTCACAACTTTGGGAGGCAGGTTGTTCCACTGATTAATTATTCTGTCAGGAAATTCCTTCTTAGTTCTAGGTTGCTTCTCTCCTTGATTAGTTTCCATCCGTTGCTTCTTGACCTGCCTTCAGGTGCTTTGGAGAATAGCTTGGCTCCCTCTTCTTTGTGGCCACCCCTCAGATATTGGATCACTGCTATCATGTCCCCCCTCGTCGTTCTCTTCCTTAAACTAGACATACCCAATTCCAGCATCCATTCTTTATATGTTTTAGCCTCCAGTCCCCTGATCATCTTTGTTGCTCTTCTCTGCACTCTTTCTAGAGATTTGACACCCCCCCTTCTGTGGCGGCCCCTTAGATATTGGAACACCGCTATCATACATAATAATATTCCTTTCTTTTACATTAAAAAATTACTAGTGACTTTTGAAATTACATTGAGAGTGCTTTCAAGCTCCTTGGGGGGGCCATCAAAAGCTTTAGATTAGAGACTTCTAAACTTATTATTGCAGCAAGCATATTCATTGAGTAAAGATAAGCAAAATGATATTTGAAAATTTGAAGGGCAATATTGTAACACAAATGGCAGGCTTTTAGTGTGAAAATAAAAAATAAAATTAAAAAAATAAAATTTAAAAAAAAGAAAAAATAATAATAAAAAATAAAAAAATTATAATCAGTTGAGGGGAAGACCAAAAGACATTCTGGAGCTCTTCCTACAGGTTGTCATTTTGTAAAGGAAGGTGTCATAGTGTTACACAAGTGGATGGAATATTAAATTTGGAAGTGGCACCAAGCTAGTAGTTCACCCTGGTAAGTCGACATTTGATGCATGCCATATTTAAGGAATAAATCTAAGAAACTCTCTAATTAAATTGTGCTTTCATTAATCCTATTCTTTATTTGAGAACATTACTATAATTACTTTTACCCTGTAGCATACAAACTGATAATCTCTCTTTAGGGTTACGTTGATTCCCAAATAGCTCCATTAAAACATCTCTACGCTCATAAAATAACCCCCAGCTTGATATTCTGCAATTTAAAATAACGTATCCTGCCATTTTATCAGGAAAAAAAACAAACACGCTATGATACTGATAAAATGAAAGCTCTAATCAGGGACGGTTTATTCAAGACGCATCCCCAAAGACCAGTAACTTGGAGAAATAAATCGTTAAGTTGCATTAATATGTTTTCAAAAAAGCAGATAAGAGGAATATTTCAGTATAATGTGTAAAGTCTAGACTGGGGAAAAAAACAACTCTTAGAATTCTGAGTCGATTTATCTATTGAGAGAAATGACAGAAAATGGATTCAGAAATGTATTTTCTGAGTCAGAGCAAATGGTCCAGAATTGATAACACTTGAATTATATGGGTCTAACGGGAGAAGCAAAGGTGTTGATTTTTTTTTAAAAAACACTTAATGAAAACTGGACTAAAAGCTAGATGTGATAGCTAAACAGAGTCTCTCCCACCTTAAATTCGGGTGTTGCACATAAACAACATAAGAACATAATATTTAATACTTGGCAAGATTTGGGAATTTACAGAAGACATAAAGAAAAGAGAATCTCTTCTGTCAAGCAAGTTAAACATGTGCCCCCCCCACTCTTAAAAAAAGAGGGATAAAAGTAAGTGGAGATTTAGAGAAAGCAATTTCTGTGGGAGGTGGAGATGATTTAATATTGTAACAAGGATAAGTTTTAGGATTTATGGATCCTAGTACATAAACAGATCAGTGAAAGGAGGCCATTTTGTAAAGGTATTCCTCATAGCGTTACAGTACTTGGAAAAAACTCACTTTGGAAGTGGGACCACACTTGTTGTCATCCCTGGTAAGCTGAACATTTTTTTAATGTGCTTCTTTTGGGAACAATTGGGAACTTCTCGATGTTTTTCTTGGTGCCCTATGAGTTTGGTGGTTTTCTTGCAGTCATTGCATTACCCAACTAGGCAACATCATCAGTGCTAGAAGAGAGTGGGGTTTGCTCTGATAACTTTGTATATACTTGTGGCTTGCCCTGCCAGTGTTTGTGCGAGTGTGAAGAACTTTCCATGGTGAAGGATTCTGCCAGACAATAAGCAGCGGTGCAAAGGGCTGCCATGTTGTAAAGACCCTCCTCATAGTGTTCAGCAAATTACTTGGAGTTTTCAGTTTGGCAGTGGAACCACACTTAAAATTCTTCCTGGTAAGATGTCTTTCTTTCTTTCTTTCTTTCTTTCTTTCTTTCTTTCTTTCTTTCTTTCTTTCTTTCTTTCTTTCTTTCTTTCTTTCTTTCTTTCTTTCTTTCTTTCTTTCTTCCTTCCTTCCTTCCTTCCTTCCTTCCTTCCTTCCTTCCTCTTTCTTTCTTTCTTTCTTTCTTTCTTTCTTTCTTTCTTTCTTTTTTTCTTCCTTCCTTTCCTTTCTTTTTTCTCTCCCTTTTTCTTTCTTCTCTTTATTTTTCTTTCAGCTCTCTCCTTTTTTCTTCTTTCTTTCTTTCTTTCTTTCTTTCTTTCTTTCTTTCTTTCTTTCTTTCTTTCTTCCTTCCTTCCTTCCTTCCTTCCTTCCTTCCTTCCTTCCTTCCTTTCCCTCTTTTTTCCTTCCTTTCCTTTCCTTTTTCTCTCCCTTTTTCTTTCTTCTCTTTATTTTTCTTTCTGCTCTCTCCTTTCTTTTTCTTTTTTTCTTTTTTCTCTTTCTTTCTTTCTTTCTTTCTTTCTTTCTCTTTCTTTCTTTCTTTTCTTTCTCAGCTGTGCAATTTCACAGACTCTTTGGCAACTGCATTTGCAAAAATTCCACTTTGGGCCATTCTACCTTTTCTGATTGTATATATTTAGGTTACATTCATTGTTTGCAGGGGGATAATTTCACTACTTTTACATGCGGACAATATGGTGATTGATTTCAAACCTTCAAACATTGAGTTTTGCGTAGTATGATATTATCATATTTGTTGGGCCTCAACTCTAGAATTTTCAGACAGTGTGGACAAAGCCTGTGGTGATCTAGATGACTGAATGGAGAAGAATTCTATATTATAATACGTATCCAGGAGCTGGGTTCATACCAATACAATTTTTATCTAAATTAACACTGGGGCCATGTTGTTCTTCCTCCAGATCCCATCAATTCAGTAACTTTAGGGTATTCCTGTAGTTTTTCAGAAATTTCCAGAATTCAGATGCCATAACCCTAAAAGTAGAACATTTTGCACTTAGTTATAGTGTTAAGTCACATCCAGTTACACAGTGTAATGTATATAGACTTTACAATTGAGGATCTCACTGGAATTTCTTCCTTCTTGTCTTGCCCTCAGGTGCTCTAGAGAATAGATTGACCCCCTCCTCTCTGTGACATTTACTCAAATGTTGGAAAACTGCTACATTTGAGAGGCTGTCACAGAGAGGAAGGGTTCAACCCAGTGGTGGGATTCAACCAGTTCGCACCAGTTCAGAAGAACTGGTAGCTAAATTTTTGTTAGCCAGGCCCAGAATGGACTTCTGGAAGTGGCATCCACACAGAGAACCATTTGTTCACATATTTGAATCCCACCACGAGTTCAACCTATTCTGCAAACACCTGGAGGCAAGACAAGGCTATTAAATTAACAGAGAGAGGTCCAACATACAATTAAGAAGAAATTTCCTGTCAGTGAGAACAATGAATCAGTGGAACAGCTTGTCTTCAGAAGTTGTGGTTCTTCATCACTGGAGTTTTTTAAGAAGAGATTGGACAGCCATTTGTCCAGGGGTGGTTGGACTAGAAGACCACCAAGGTCCCTTCCAACTCTGTTATTCTGTAACCCTGATATCGTTGGGTTTGATCTTTTTGTAGACTGAATGGAGATTTGGGTCCAAACCATGCATATTTCTTTAAGGTCATTACTCTTCAATTAATTCACTAAATGAAGACAACAGCAGGAAATGCAGCAAGACAAGCTATTGCAAGTTCTTAGTCATAAAATGATAGCATCACATGAAACCCCACAGGGAGGGAGGTGAAATCTTTGTGGGTTCTTCTCTGAAATTAGTTTTGAATAGTTTTGCAAGCACTTGAAGAAGTTATTAGCTTGTGTTGCAAAGCAAAAAAGAAAAAGTACACAAGTCAAAAGAGTATGTGTGTTGAGTTTTTGTGTTTGTGTTTTGTATTTGAACTGTGGATTTGTGCATGGCTATTCAATGTAAAGGTAAAGGGACATGGTGGCTCAGTGGGTTAGGACACTGAGCTTGTCGATCTGAAGGTCAGCAATTTGGCAGGTCGAATCCAGAGTGCCGCGTAATCCAGAGTGCCGCCTGCTACTTGTCCCAGCTTCTGCCAACCTAGCAGTTCGAAAGCACATAAAAATGCAAGTAGAAAAATAGGGACCACTACGGTGGGAAGGTAACAGTGTTCCGTGCGCCTTTGGCACCTAGTCATGCCGGCCACATGACCACGGAGATGTCCTCGGACAAACGTTGGCTCTTCAGCTTTGAAACGGAGATGAGCACTGGCCCCTAGAGTCGGAAATGACTAGCACGCATGTGTAGGGGAACCTTTACCTTTACTTTTACCTATTCAATGTAAGGGATCAAAATATAGCATTGTGGCCTTATGTTGGCACACAGGGACCATACAATTTTGGGGCTGGCTGCCCCCATGACTACCTCTCCCCTGCAGCCTATATTAACAACTACTAACCCTCTCCATCTTAGAATTTTTCACTCTTTGAAATTTCATAATGTAACTTTGTAATTTTAATATGTTTAATATTACATTAATCCTGACTTTGATGTTAACTTTATTAATTGTATTGTACACAGCCCAAAGCCCCTCTCTGAGGGAGATGGGTGGTTAAGAAATAGGAAATTTAAACTAACAAATAAATAAATTTTCCCCAAGGCTCTCTTTTGGCCAGGACAATGAAAGAATGACAAAGAGTCAGAATTTGAACAGTTTTAACAAAAGAAAGAAGTGGGGAGAAGAAAGAATTTAGGCTATTGAGTTTCACAACAGTTGATGTCTCAGGAGGCTGATACAGTAAATGGCAAGAATAGTTTAAAAGCTAAAGAAGGAAAAACGAAAACATTTCTTGGGATTTCAGGTATCGACATGTCTGAAAGATGGATCCTTGCTAAACTCATTAGGAAACTCCTTAAATTCCAGAGAATATTAACAAGGCTACTTGGGCAGGCTGCATTTCAAAGAAAACAAGTCCATATCATCCTTGAGCACGGATGCGGTGGCTCAGTGGGTTAGGACGGTGAGCTTGTCGATCAGATAGTCGACAGTTTGGTGGGTTGAATCCCGAGTGCCACATAACAGAGTGAGCGCCTGTTACTCGTCCCAGCTTCTGCCAACCTAGCAGTTCGAAAGCACATAAAAATGCAAGTAGAAAAATAGGGACCACTACGGTGGGAAGGTAACAGCATTCTGTGCCCCTTTGGTGTCTAGTCATGCCGGCCACATGACCACGGAGACGTCCTCGGACAAGCGCTGGCTCTTCGGCTTTGAAACAGAGATGAGCACTGGCCCTTAGAGTTGGAAACGACTAGCACACATGTGCAGGGGAACCTTTACCTTATCATCTTTGAGCATCTGGAATTTACCTGTTGGTTCTTTAGATCCAGATCTATCTACCTGATTCTAGATTTTCCAAAACATCTTAGTCTATCCTCCTTCTGTTGTTGTTAGTTGTGAAGTCGTGTCCGACCCATCGCAACCCCATAGACAACATTCCTCCAGAATACAGCTGGGACTTTAGAGATCTTCTATCCTCCTTTTAGGCTAGATGAAACATTAACCGTCTTAAGTACCAGCTTTGAGGTCCCAGCATTTTCTCAGTTTTGTTCAGGCTGAGGAGCTTAGCCAGCCTGATTAGTACTTGAAAAGGAGGCCAGTAGATACATGCTAGATTGGGAGGTTAAATTGAGCTCTTAACAACTTAAGAACACAGTCACCCAAAGCGTTGGGGTTCACTCCTGGATCTTGTCCAGAGGTCCACCAAACTGAAATACATAATCTAACAGAAAGGTGAGGGAGGAGAGTTAAAAACTACACAGAAGAAGCTGTTAACTGTTTTTAGTTTAATTTCCCTGAATTGTGATCACATGACTCTGTTGATGCTGCAGCCATTTAAGTGGGAGGACCGGTTGTAAATTACATTTTTTCAGTGCCATTGTAACCTCCAACGGTTGCTAAATAAAGAGTTGTAAATCTAGGACAACTTGTGTTTCCCAAGATTTTCAGATCTCAGCTCATGTTTCTGAGCAATGTCTGTTTTTATTGTAGATCTGATTGATTCAGAACCTTCTGTCTACCAGCTGAAGTCCAAAAATGAACAAAGCAATGTGGCCGCTTGCCTCATTACTGATTATTCACCTAATCCCATCGATGTGAAGACTAATAGAAATTCAAATTCAAAGTCATCCAGTGGCTCTGCTGTGGTCGTAAAAGATGGGAACAATAAAGAATCAGCCAGCCTTGGGGTTGTCATATGGGACAAGAATGATGACCAGTTTCATTGCTCTGCTACTTACAAAGGCACCCACTACGAAGCTGAAAACCAAGGTAAATCAATGAAAATATTGGTGTTTGAAAATTGTCTTGTTTTTTATCATAATCAGAAGCATTAATGATTTTTGTTGCTGCTGTTGTTGTTATAGGGGATGATACCTGTTCAGAAAATACACTGTCCGGCACTCCAGCTTTTGAAACAGGTATGTCCACTGTGTGTAAGAGCTCATATTGGGATAACAGAGTTGGAAGGTGTCAGGAAATTGTGCAGCAACTGTTCCACATGAAGTCAGAAACACTGGCATGAACTTGTAACTTTATATAAATAAATAGATTTTACATTCAAATGGACAGCCATCAAGATAGTCAGGAAAATCATGAGGTAAATTCAAACAGCAGTAAAGATAGTCAGGAAAATCATGAAGTAAATTCAAACAGCAGTCAAGAGAGTCAGGAATATCATGAGGTAAATTCAAACAACAGTCAAGATGTTCAGGAAAATCATGAGGTAAATTTAAACAGCAGTCAAGATGGTCAGGAAAATCATGAGGTAAATTCAAACAGCAGACAGAGCTTACAGAAGAAAATGGTGGTGGTGGGGAGAGAAACTCCCCCTTTATACCCCACAGCAACCAATCATAGCATAGATAGCCTCATGCATGAGTCAACACTCTCCAATCAATCAACTACAGCTGTGTGTTTTGGCCCATTGTACACTTAACTGTTCCAGCCACTAAATTTAATATCCTAACATAAGGGACCTTGGAGGTCTTCAAGTCCAACCCCCTGCTCGAACAGGAGACCCTGTACCAATCTAGGTATATTAATGAGATATTAGAAGTTGAAATAAAAACAGAGAGTTGTGTTAAGTCTTCAGTAGGGCTTGGGGGAATCTCACAAAAGTCAAGATGGTAACTGTGAATGCCAGACCCAAGTCCCACCTCTTGTTTACTATGTGTGGCAGGCCCAACACACACAAAAAAGAGCAAGGTTATGTATGGCTGATATTGCAATTTTATTTTAACCCACACTCCTCACTGTGGAATCGTTTTGAACATTCAAGTATATCCTTACTTGAGGGGTCCTTGGTGCTCTCTGAGCTTGCTTGTTTTCTTGCAGAGGTTTCATTACCCTCTCTAGGTAGCATCATCAATGTTGAGATGTTTTGAGACTGAGAGATATAAGAGCCTTGAGCACCTCCGGTCTTACATGTTCAGTTGACTTGGTCCTAAGGGGTCCTTATAGAACCGATAATGGAGGAGGGAAGCCAAAACATGAAAGATATTTGTCTATTCTGCTGTTCCTGGTCAATTCTGCTTGCCCCCAACCTTTGCTTCTTCCTCACATCAGGAAGGTTGGAGCACGTGGCATAAGTAGAGACCCCTAAAGCTTTGACAGTTTCTGAAACCAGCTTGTCAACTTGGTAGGACCTACACCTGTTGACATACTGCCCCACCCCTGGCTAGACCAATATTTTTTGAACTTCATCTCCCAGAATTCCTGAACCAGCCATGCTGGCTCAGGAATTCTGGGAGTTGAACATCACAGATCCTAAAAGAGCCACAATTCCCCACCCCTGGTCTAGGCAAACATCATAAGCAGCCAATCTCAACAGTCACTAGGAAATCTTGATATTTATCTTCTTTTCTTCTTTTTTTCAGATGAAAGGTTGAATCTTCTCTCCCTCACCGTATTGGGACTGAGAATGATATTTTTCAAGAGTGTTGCTCTCAACTTGATACTCACCTACTGGGCATGGTCAAGATGAGGTAAGCAGATTCTTTTAGGACAGGGACCGATCCACTTAATGTCAATGGTTTCGATTTTGTCAACTTAGCCTGGAAGCTTGTCTTATTACAACTGTACCCAAGCCAGAACTGAGAACTCAGCACAGGTAGTCCTCAACTTACAACAATTCATTTAGTGACTGTTCAAAGTTACAACAGCACTAGAAAAAGTGACTTGTGATCGTTTGTCACACATACAACTGTTGCGGCATCCTTATGGTCACGTGATCAAAATTCAGAAGTTTGGCAACTGACTCATGTTTATGACAGTCAGAGTGTCCCAGGGTCATGTGATCACTTTTTGTGAGCTTCTGACAAGCAAAGTCAATGGGGAAGCCAGATTCATTTTACAACTGTGCTACTAACTTGACAACTGCAGTGAATCACTTAAAATGTGGCAAGAGGTTATAAAATGGGGCAAAAATCACTTAACAAATGTCTCACTTAGCAATATAAATTTTGGGCTCAATTGTGGTCATAAATCCAGGAACTACCCATAAAGCATGAAGGATGATGTTCCACAGGGAAGGAGCCACCACAGAAAAGCTTCTTCTTGGTTCTACTAGATCAGACATGTCAAACTCGCAACGTCACGTGATGTTGCGCGACGCATCGGAACTTTTTCCCATTGCCGGCAATGGATGGGCGCGGTTTCCCCATGATGCTCCAGCCCACGGGCCGGCAGTTTGACACCCCTGTACACCCCTTGGGAGAGGGGATTAGAGGATTAGTAATCCATATAATATTGCTAATTAAAGACTTTACAGATTTATTCAAGTGTATGCTTACCCACACATCTATTGCAATAAAGGACAATGAAAGGGAAACACCATTCTTGAGTGAAGGTTATAAAACTAGGCTTGAATTAAATCATTTCTGGACTATAGTGTATGTGTGTTTGTGTTTCCAGTCCTTAGAGCCACGGGCTTAAAAATCATTCAACCAACTTGGGCTCCTATTGACCCTGATTGCTGTACGGCCACAAGTAGATTGGCCTTCTCTAAATTTGGACTTTGTAGCTAAATTTGATGGAAGTTAAAATCCATTACAACTGAATGATTGAACGGCTCTCACAAGGCTTTTAGTGGGACCCTTAAATGAAATGTAATTTCATGATGATATAAACCAAGTCTAAATTTCGAGGCATATTGCCCATCGTTAAATATTTGAAAATGGTCTGTGTTTGGGACAAGGGATATCATTCTAATTCTCTCAGGTAACCAGAATTGTCTCTTCCTCTTTGTGTATAGGAATGAGAGAAAAATGGGAGAAACATAACTGGGATGTTGTGGAAGAATCATCTAAGGAGTTCAAGATTTGACTGGACAGAATCATGCTACAAGCTTTCCTGGTTGCCTTCTCAACTTTTTAAAGAAAATGGCTTCACTTTTCAAATGTTTCATGGTACAGCTTTTAAAAACATCTACGCAGCTTATCAACTCTAATTCTTGCATTGTTGTAAATGTATTATACCATTTTCTGAATATTATCTGTCAAAACATTTATAGTGTAATAAAGATGCATATTTGAATGTATGGCTCATGTTTTATTATTCAGGATGAATGAATGAATCTTTATTGTCAAAGTACAGCCTTGGTGGAGCAGTGGGCTAATGCCTCCTTAAGTAACACCAGCTGCCTGCAATTAGTGCAGGTTCGCATCCCACCAGGCTCAAGGTTGACTCAGCCTTCCATCCTTCCCAGGTAGGTAAAATGAGGACCCAGATTGTTGGGGGCAATAAGCTGACTTTGTAATAATGCCGCTTGGGTGGGGGAAAGCCCTAATAAGCAGGCATATACATAGAATGAAGGCTATTGCTAAGCACATTGGTTTGTGCTTAAATTGTAAGCCGCCTGAGTCTTCGGAGAAGGGCGGGATATAAATGGGATTAAAATTAAAAAAAATGTATACATTGAGATTAGCTGAGCCTCCCTTCGTACTCCCACCCCCCAACTCACAGTGACAACAAACCCTCCATCTTATTACACCATGTGAACTAATTGCACCACACACCAGCCTTGCAAGTCAATTCTGCATAAAGTTTATAAAATTATTTCCCATTCAAAAGCCTAACAGCCCACGGATAAAAGCTGTTTTTCAGCCTGTTGGTGCAGCTGGCTATACTCCTATATCTCCTACCGGATGGTAGGAGAGTAAAGAGATACCGTCCAGGGTGTGAGTCATCCCTGAGAATCTTCCTCACTCTTCCAAGGCAACGAGCCCTGGCGATGTCATCCAGTGGTATCAGGGAACAGCCCACAATGTCTTGTGCTGTGCTCACTACCCTCTGTAATACTTTCCTATCCGCGGCTGTCAGACCAGCATACCAAACCACAATACCATACGAGAGGACGCTCTCTATAGTAGACCGGTAAAAGAGGGTCATTAGCCATTGTTCTACCCTGTTCTTTCGCAAGACCCTGAGAAAGTGAAGCCTCTGTTGGGCCTTTCTAGCCACCTGGGTTGTATTAACTTTCCAGGTCAGATCTTCGCAGAGGTAGACTCCCAGAAATTTAAAGGAGAAACTCTCTCCACACAGTCCTCCCTGATGTAAAGTGGGGCAGGTTCCTCCTTTTTTCTCCGGAAGTCTAGCACCATCTCTTTTGTCTTGCCGATGTTCAGGTGCAAGTTGTTGTTACTACACCATATGGATAGTTTTTGTACCTCCGCCCTGTATGCTGTCTCATCCCCACCTGTAATAAGACTCACCACAGTCGTATCATCTGCAAACTTAATTATCACAGTGGATGGGTCAGATGATACACAGACATATGTGTATAAAGAGTACAGGTAGGGGCTAAGCACGCAGCCCTGTGGCGAGCCGGTGCAAAGCTTCAGGGGGGTGGACAAAGCAGACCTGACCCTCACTGTTTGTAACCAGTCCCTAAGAAAGTCTTGAATCCAATCGCAGATGGTGGGGGAGAATTTCAAGTCAGTCAGCTTCTCAATGAGAATGCTCGGCAAAATGATCATTGTTACTTCTTCCCCCTTCATCAAAAACAAATAAACTCAGAATGGCTTACAAAGATAACAAAATAGCAGAGTTGGATGGGACCTTGGAGGTCTTCTAGTCCAACCCCCTGCTCAAGCAGGACACCCTACCATTTCAGACAAGTGGCTGTCCAATCTCTTCTTAAAAACCTCCAATGTTGGGGCACCCACAACGCCTGGACACAAGTCACTGATTAATTAGTAATAATATATTATAAGTCTATAATATTCCATAATGTGGTTTACCTTATTTAAATGAGAGAGTCCAGTCTTTATGTTCCTGTGTGCCAACCTAC
Source organism: Vipera berus (assembly GCF_964194415.1). NCBI lineage: Eukaryota > Metazoa > Chordata > Lepidosauria > Squamata > Viperidae > Vipera > Vipera berus. Next base: position 69,341,435 of record NC_138210.1, read on the forward strand.
TTATATTGTCTTCGTATTGATGTTCTTCCTTGAAAGCAAAGCCAGAATATTAGAACTCCCACTTTTAAAAGCATAAACTTCTTAGGGTAAGCTTCTTAGAGCTTTTGCGTGCCATAGAATTTTATTTCAGCTTTTCATCTGTGCATCTAAGCACTGGTTTTTCTTTTACAAGAATTACATGCTGGATAAGAAATGTTGGCCTTCTGATCTTATTGAGTTCACCATCATTTTTTCTTAAAAAAAAATAAAGTTCATGTGTTTTTGAACATCTGAAAAGAGGTCAAAGTTACAAAGGCAATTTTTGTAATGCTAACACTTAAAGGTATTCTGGGGTTAAAACAACAGCAAAGGCCCAGAACAGGATCTCAGAATCTGAGAAAAATCAGATTTGAAGACTATGCCAATCTTGTTCTATCATTTGGACCAATGAGCAAAATCAGTATCAATTGTTCACGGTGCTGTCATAGAATTATATATATTTGAACAAAAAGTGCTAGAAGTATCTCAGCCAGAAGTTCCTTAAAAAAATAACAATAATTCCAAACTCCCAACACCTAATCAATTGGGTTTAGTCACCAATGAAGCTACATTACTGCATCTGACTCCAAAGGTTTAAAAGTTGCATTACTTGATACTAAAACAACTATCACAGCAGTTTTGATCAACCAGGTCTTTTACATTCACTTCTAAAAACCCTTGGTGACTTGACTTCTTGTGTTAGTTTTGCAGTCTTGGAATTAAACCAGATTAAATAGGTGGGAGAGATTCTAGAAAATCTACTCAGGTCTGAATCATATAAAAATCCATTGATGACTACAGAGAAGTTTCAGTATAAGCAGAAAACAAACATAATTATAGTTTCGTCTTCCCAGAACAAACCACCGTATTCAAGCTGAGCATAGCAGGAAGTGAGTTTGTTATCTAGTCTTTTACATCTAAGGATTTGGAGGAACTTTTGTTTCATTTCATTTTTATCCCACCTTTGTTATTTTTTACAAATAACTCAAGGCGGCAAAAATATCCAACACACCTTCCATTTCCCCACAACAGCAGCCCTGTGAGGTGGATTGGGCTGAGAGAGAGTCAGTGGTCCAAAGTCACTCAGCTGACTTTTATGCCTAAGGTAGGACGAGAACTCAGTCTCCTGGTGATCAGCCCAAAGTCACCTGGCTGGTTTTCATGGCTAAGGCAGGACTAGAACTCGAGTTTCCTATTGATTGGTCCAAGGTCACCCAAGAAGCTTTCATGGCTAAGGCAAGACTTGAACTTTCAGTTTTCTAGTGCTTGGTCCAAAGTCACCTAGCTGACTTTCATGCCTAAGTGGGACTAGAAGTCACAAGTCTCTTAGGAGGTTGGCTCAAGGCCACCCAGTTGGCTTTCATGGCTAAGGCAGGACTTAAATTCAAGGTCTCTTGCTTTCTAGCCTGGGGCCTTCACCACTAGACCAAAGTGGTTCTCCAAATTAGCTAGGAATTATGCTGGTTGAATTCTCCCATATTGAGAAGACAGTGAATTGAGAAAGGCTGATTTAACAAAGCTATCTTCTTTACTTTTTATTTTTTGTAAGACCCACAGAGTTAAATGTGTCTTATTTCTCAACTCTTTTAGTGTACCGTATACAACTTTATAATGATTCTTTCCTTAAGGAATATTAAATCGCCCACTGTAGGGAAACACTCATCTACAGAGTGTTTCTTATGAGAAATGAGAATCTGTGGCCTTCCGGAGTCATGGGAAAAAATCATGGGAAACAATAACTCCATTTTATTCCGAATGAGTTATAGCTCATCTGACATACTGGGAGGGATCCTAGCTGCCTCTTTTTATGAAAATGGGAAATATTATGAAAAGTGAAATAATTTAGATTGAAAACCATCAGAAGAGAAATCATACACTGCAAGATAAATCTGGGTGGAACTGTTTAAGAATGGAAGAAATGGATCTGTGGGGTTGGTGGGATTCACATAACTGGGTGTCTTTAGTCAGATATTGGACAGCCATTTGTTAAAGTTAATATATATTTTTTTATTGAAAAGTTTTATAAAAGTTACAATATTATCCCATCCCCAACCCCCCCCCCAAACCCCCCTCCCCTCCCCCACTTCCCAAAGCTGATTACAGGGTTACAAATATATCGTAATCATAATCTAACTAACATTGATCAACTATATAAATAACCAAACACATAATACACTTTAACCCACCTATAACATAATTACAAACACTCTAAAAAGTCAATGTATTATTTGATATTGGGCCAATGTCTGATTTTTTTAAGAGTTATGCAGAGCCAATAATACTATGATAGTATATTGTCATTCGTTACTCTCACAACTGTGCAATAAAAAAAAAGCATTCATTCGGGCATTCATTTATATTCTGCCTCTATTTGGATAATTGTACAGTTCCAGCAGCCGTTAATAATAGGCATATTAAAAATCCTGGATGGTACCACCCCAGATGACTTAGGGGACATGGTCTCAAAGGCGCTTTTTCTAAAGGCAACTGGACTTTCTTTGTTTTTTCCTTGAAGACGTTTGTTTCACTTGTCATCCAAGAAGCTTCTGAATGAATGATGGAGAAAGGAAGGATTTATGTTCCTTGCAGTCATTTTTGGTCATTAGCACTCCCTCTGAGAGTCGTTGAGGCCACTTGGAGGTTTATCAGTGCCCTCAGGGTCACCTGAATTGTGCAAATGGGTGTGGAGCCTTCTTGGAAGTGCTGAAAGGACTGTGTTGTAAATAGGAGATAGGTGATGTTGTATCCTTCCCCCTCTGTTAACAGAGGACTGTTCATTTTTAACACAGATGGCCTCTTGGACTCCTCTTCCAAACTAGCGGCCTTCTCTACCGAGAATATGGACTTCGTTGTCTTCAAAAGGTTTCCCTTTGTTTGGGATCAGAGAACACAGGCAATTTCTCAGAAATACGCATTCAGGTTGATGGATTTTAAAAAGTCAACAGACATACAATTTTGTGGAGTTTTTATTAGGACGTGTTAAAAAAGAGGAGCTGGACCCAGCAACATTTCAAGGGCAAAAAGATTCCCAGTTTGAACTGTCTCGTTTCCGGGTGCTAAAAAAATAGAAATCATCTCACAACAGTTGTTTCAAAGAGGGCATTACTTCCCTTACAAAAACGATCCTTCGTTTTTTCCAGATAGCACAATGGATAACTTTAAATTTAAATAATTAATTGTTTAAAACAGTGAGATAGCTGCCCATCTTTCAACCAACTCTGGGTACTTCCCAATCAAATTAAAAAAAAAAATAAAAAATAAAAATAAAATCATTTTAAAAACTATAAAATTTAACCAGTTAAAAGATTACAGCAACAGCTATCCCTGGAAGATCACATAGGAGCTGTGACCAAGGGGACCTTCTCCCGGGTTCGACTGGTGCGCCAACTACGACCTTATCTGGACCTGGATGCCTTACGTACAGTCACCCATGCCCTTGTGACCTCTCGCCTAGACTACTGTAACGCTCTCTACATGGGGCTGCCCTTGAGATCCACTCGGAAGCTTCAACTGGTGCAAAGTGCAGCGGCACGGACACTTTTGGGGGCCTCCCGATACTCCCATATCACACCTCTCCTCCGTGCGCTGCACTGGCTTCCGGTTGCCTTCCGAGTGAAATTCAAGGTGCTAACAATGACATACAAAGCCCTACATGGCATGGGTCCGGACTACCTACGGGAGCACCTTCTGCCAATGTCAACACCCCACCGCCCTGTGCGCTCCCACAGAGAGGGCCTCCTCAGGGTGCCACCACTCAAGGAATGTCGGCTGGTGGCCCCCAGGGGGAGGGCATTCTCAGTGGGTGCACCAGCCCTCTGGAACTGCTTGCCAACTGAAATCCGGATGGCCCCCGACCTCCGCACCTTCCGGCGCGACTTAAAAACTTACCTGTTCCAGCAGTCTGGCCTGGCCTGATAGCTCTAATTGGGGTCCCAGTTTGTTTTGACTATTGTTTTTCAGTATTGTTTCAATCTGTATACCTACCTTACTCTGTACACCGCCCCGAGTCCCTCGGGAGAAGGGCGGTTTATAAAAACAAATAAATAAATAAATAAATAAAATCCTGGTGCGAATCCGTGCTAACGTGCCAATACCTAATCTTCTCTAATTATCTAATTAAAGCATGCCTTAAAGCAATCTTCTCCAATTACTTAATTTAAAGCATGCATTAGGATGAGTTTAAAACTTGTCTCTGAAGGCAGCTGGATTTGCTCTTAGTAACAGGAAATAAGAGAAGAACTTCCATTGAATAAACCTGGGGTAATTGGGTTAGGTTTTGCTGTTCAAAGTAAAACAAAAGCATTTTTCTGATATTTTAAATTTGAGGGACTATTTTTAACATCCTCCAGGTGTTATTTCAACCTTCATCTCGGCCACAGTTTACATTTTAAGTTTTAAAAATATCTTCCCTGCAGTTTACTCCTGGCCCAGCTAGCTAAGCAAAAGGAAAGAAACAAAAGCAGGAAATGGAAAAAAGGGGCAGGTCTCAAAATGGGTCAAAACCAACCCTACCTGAGTCTTCCATGACGTCAGGAGCGGCGAAGTTGATCTGGCCCATCTTTTGAAGCTCTTCCCGCAGAGACCGCTTCCTCTAGAAAAAAAGTTGTTTTGCAAAATTGAACAAAGAGCCGGCACGTGGCACAGCTCGGGCAGAAAACCGGAATGGGGAGAACGTTACACCTCAAGTTGAGATCCTTTTGAGTCAAGATGGAAAACCACAACACTGCTAGATGCACAGGTGCAAAAGGGGAGAGGTGCAGCTAAGTATACCACTAGTAAAAAGACCTGCAAAGACTAAGAATAACTTCGTGGTTGTTCCATTTGTGGGCAACGTAGAACAACAACAACAACAAAAAGTGGGGCAAAGACCTTGTGCACCGCTTTGAGGAGGATCAAGTTTGCAAAAATCAGCCGATTAATTTTATTTGTTTTTTTTTCTTGCTCAGGTAGCAAGGATCCAACGATTTCTGGGGGAAGATCTCAAAACATGCCGTTGGAGTGAAAAGCATTTGACGGTGTTAAGAACTTAAGGGAAAAAACATCTGGGTGGCTTTATGGAAGGTAGGACCTTGTAGTGGTCAATATAACATTAGCAGGCCAGACTCCTACAGCCATTTCACATACACTGCACAAAATTCTTGACACCGTTAAGCATACTGGAGCTTAACATACTATCTGAATCCTGTAACTACAGCTTAAGAACCTGGGTTTATCACTTAAACTGAAAAATCAATTAACTGTGGCCATGCCATGCCTAGGGGGATAGGGGTGGCATATATTGTTGGGGGCAATTAAGCTGACTTTGTAATAATGCCGCTTGGGGGTGTGTGTGAAAGCCCTAATAAGCAGGCATATACATAGAATGAAGGCTACTGCTAAGCTTGTAAGCCGCCCTGAGTCTTCGGAGAAGGGCGGGATATAAATGGAATTAAAATAAAAAAATAAAATAAATATAAATTTAATGAATAAACTCTGCCTTTTCTGCAACGTCTGGAAAGCCTCTGAGGATCAGGTTAAGGTTTGACCTGGAATAGGATATGCTCAAATTACAAGCAGGGTCCTGAAATTTCCATCCATTTGTTCTCAATTAGTGGAATGTAAATTAAGCCACCTCTGGCTGTCCTTTCTTCCAGGTATTATTCACTGCCAAGCACAAGCAAAGCAATGGAGTTGCAATTCAGCAACGCTAGGAGACTGATAGTTTCTCATTCTAGAACAGGGGTGTCAAACTCAATTTCATTGAGGGCCACATTAGCATTGCGGTTGCCCTCAGGGGGCCGAGTGGGCATGGCCAGGGTGGGCGTGGCCTACTGGGTGGGTGTGGCTAGAGTGGGTGTGGCCTACTGGGTGGGCGTGGCCAGCTCTACATCGTTCGCATCAAGGGTGCCTATGGGGGCCTGGGCAGGAGTGGGACAGATCTGAGGGTCTCTGGCAGAAGGAGGGTCTCTGGGCCAGGGCCAAGGCAGAGAGGGCCATTCCCTCACTGTTTCCAGGATGGCTTCGCGGGCCACATGAAACCACTTCGCGGGCCGGATCCGGCCCCCGGGCCTTGTGTTTGACATGTCTGTTCTAGAAAGATTAAAACCCTCTATTTTTAAAGGTAAAGGTAAAGGTTCCCCCGCACATGCATGCTAGTCATTTCCAACTCTAGGGGCCGGTGCTCATCTCCGTTTCAAAGCTGAAGAGTCAGCACTTGTCCGAGGACGTCTCCGTGGTCATGTGGCTGGCATGACTAGACGCCAAAGGCGCATGGAACGCTGTTACCTTCCCACCATAGTGGTCCCTATTTTTCTGCTTGCATTTTTACGTGCTTTCGAACTGCTAGGTTGGCAGAAGCTGGGACGAGTAACAGGTGCTCACTCCGTTACGTGGCACTTGGGATTCGACCCACCAAACTGCTGATCTTCTGATTGACAAGCTCAGTGTCCTAACCCACTGAGCCATCACGTCTTAAGAGATACCTAAAAATGCTAAACTGGCACATCTAGGAATGGCATGGAGATGTGTTACCATATGAATCTACTTCTATATCAGGGGTCTTCCAACTTGGCGCTTCTATGACTTGTGGACTTCAACACCCAGAATTCCTCAGCCAGTGTGCCTGGCTGAAGAATTCTGGGAGCTGAAGTCCACAAGTCATAAAACGGCCAAGTTTGAAGACCCCTGTTCTACACGCACCAGTGGTTTTTTTTCTAATCTTGGCAGCCTGAAGATGTGTGGACTTCAACTCCCAGAATTCCCCAGCCAAAAGTTAACGTCCACACATTTTCAAGGTACCAAAGTTGAGAAACACTTGATACATACCCTTTCAAAACATCCAGGCAGGAACAAACATTAAAATATGATTCTTTTGTTTTCAAAGTAAAAATTACATTACTTGAGACTACGTAGCAGAAGGCTAACTCCCATCATTCCTGATCATCGACTACACTGGGCAACTTAAAAGCAAATGGGACCTGTCTTTTTGTATAATTTAGACCAGGGGTGTCAAACTGCCGGTCCACGCGCCGGACGCATCACACAATGGCAAAACAGTCCTGATACGCTGTGTGATGTCACGTGACTTTGCATGTTTGACATGTCTGATTTAGACTGTCCCTTAATTCACGCCTAAAGGCCTCTGGTTTCACACAAAAACAATATCCGAGTGGAAACCACGATCAGGTCACATATTTCGCAGCCTAGTGATGGATGTGAATATCTGAGGTGGTGCAAATATATGGATATCTTAAGATACCGCGAGTCTGTCAAAAAAGGCTTCTCGAAATCTGATAAATCTCAGATTGAAAGCTTGCAATACGTCAGAGAAGAGTTATTTTAACATGACTTGGGCAGCACACATAGTCCATTCTTATAAAGACTATTATACAACCTCCTAGAAATTTAAAATAGCTTGAAGTTCCCTAGATGTGAGATTTGGCTGCATTTTTAAAATACTTAGCTTTGCACAATGATGTCAAGGCTAAATGCATTTTAAGACTATGAGCAAAAGTAGAGCTGTGTTGCTTTCTGCAAACTTAGAGAAACTGTGCTGGTCTTGATACAACTGAATAACTTAGCAATTATTTAGTCCCATGTAATGTAATCAAGAAGAAAGAAGTTTGACAATGTAGTTGTTCGAAACAAACATCAGATGGCAGCAAAATAAAGGAGAAAGTGATGAAATGTTAGCATTTTTAACATTGTTTTGAGAACCATGTCCAACGTCTAGGCAACTGCTACAAAGCATACAATAGATTGGGGGAAAAATAAATCCACATTGTTGGCTGCAGAGTGAAGGCACCCAGGCAACTATATGAAATATCCTTAATAAATCTGAAGATACAGTAGCGTCGTCCATTCAAATCCTGCCAACACTGACGTGGTTTTCTAACTTTGTTGAGATCCAAACACATAAGAGAAGAAGTAACAAAAGTGAATTTATTGAGACATAAAAGGCAACAGCCAATTCCTTCAATCATTTTGATCCTCCAAACTGGAGTCTGGGATGTTGTCCAATAGGGGCCAGTCTTCAGCAAAAAGGAGAACTCCAGGACAGTCTACAAGAGAAAATGAAGGTACAATTGCTTTTAAAGAGTGGGTATATTGTTTGCTGTAGCAACACTACTTCTGTGCATGTGTTGCAAATTCAACCACATATTAATCTTCCTAGGCTCATGGTCATGCAATGTATCCACTCTCCTTATCTCTAGACTACATATAGAAAATTTTGGAGCTTGCCACTCACAGCCATCAACCTCAAATTCCACGCTTTATATGAAAGCAGTGACTGACACCATCAATTCAATGTGCTGGACTTTAGTTTGGAAATGCCACACAAGGCACGAACTCATAGTATGTCCCACATAAGGTCAGATGCATTATTTGCTTGAGGATAAGTAACAGATTAAGACAAATTAAGAGGAGCAAACTTAATCACAATCTCTGTGTGCTAATTACATGTACTAATATTATAGCCAGCATCAATCTTATTAGAGATCTATCTATCTATCTATCTATCTATCTATCTATCTATCTATCTATCTATCTATCTATCTATCTATCTATCTATCTATCTATCTATCTATCTATCTATCTATCATTGCTCTGCTGAGATGGGTAGCATATAACCTTGGTAAATAAAAATGTCTGCCTGTCTATCCATCCATCTCAGAAAACAGTAACTGACAATCCAAACATGTGACATATCTGTTATTACTCAATCAACTACCTTCATTCTGCTGATCCCCTACTGTGGGCCCAAGCCAACTGGCACACAGGTACAAGGTTATTTGCGACATGCCAACATTGTTTCTCAGCCCTGATAAGATATATGAACTTCAAGTCTCAGAATTCCATAGTCAGTCATGGGGAAATGTTGAAATCCACACAACTTAAATTTGCTAAGGTTGAGAAGCACTAAACAACATTCTCTGCCAATGAAGCTGAGATCAATGTTTCATGTAGCCATTGCCTGTGGTGACAGCCCCTTGTTTGGAGGGTAGCTTCCAACTGGATGATTTTAGAACTTCTAGTATCAGCATGCAGATCTAAATTTGGGGGAGGACTAATAGGCTCCCAGGGAATGTGATAAAAGACAAAATATATGGAAAGTGTTTAAAGAGTATTATTCTGCATGGTGTCTGTGGTACAGAGAATACTTCAACTAAAATACACCATTTAAAAATAACATGAACACTAAAATATGGGGCACAGAAAAACATGTGTTGTTGGTGGTCTTGACTCCACCATGACCACCCAGCATCTGAAATCTCATTTTAAAAAGCTACTGATAATTAAAGAGCATATGAAATGCTATTAACAGTGTCTCCTACTCAAGGTTGACTCAGCCTTCCATCCTTCCGAGGTAGGTAAAATGAGGACCCAGATTGTTGGGGGCAATTAAGCTGACTTTGTAATAATGCCGCTTGGGGTGTGTGTGAAAGCCCTAATAAGCAGGCATATACATAGGATGAAGGCTACTGCTAAGCTTGTAAGCCGCCCTGAGTCTTCGGAGAAGGGCGGGATATAAATGGAATTAAAATAAAAATTTAAAAAAAATTAACAGTGTCTCCTACAAAATTTTCAGCTGGAACTGATCTAAGCATGACATTTTTGCAAAATGTCCTTCCTTCAGCACAAAACTGCCAGTTCAAACATGAGATGGGTTGTTTATTTGAGGGGTGGGTGGGAAGTAGAGAACTGGTGGCAGTTGCTCTCCATTCAAAACACTTCCAGGTTACTCTGTGCGGCAGGTTTCCCACTTTTAAGAGAGCAACGATTTGCTACCCCAAAAGGGACATTTCACAAAATTGCCTCCTAAAACATTTTTGTAGCCTCTTATTTTCTTCTGAAAATTATCCCCCCCCCATGCCAAAAAGGTGTACAGACCTCCTTCATCAGCCTACAAAATTGACGACCACGAGATGTAGGATTGTACTAGCAAAGAGAAAGTCTGCAAAGGCCCGTTCTGGTGAGATTCCTTGAAATTCTCCCTTGTTCTGTGGGTTGATTTGAATCCTCAAGCAAACTAAAGAAGAAGAAAAAAAAAAGGGAGGAAAAACACGCTGTTTTAATGGAACACTGGAGGAAAAATATCACAAGAGGAATTGTAAGAAAAAGAACCTATTGTTTTTACAAAATCTGTAAGAAGACATGCTAGCCTGTGAAGAAAATACATTGTATATATTTCTAATCTTATGAGCTTGGCCGAAGTTTGGAAACTGTATGTAGGAGCTAGGATCGGAGGCCTTGCTATGCTAAAAAACCGGTCTTAACCAGAATTTGCTGATATGATAGTTACTCCAGAGATAACGCCTAGGGCAGGGGTCTTCAAACCTGGCCCTTTTATGACTTGTGGACTTCAACTCCCAGAATTCCTCCAGGCATACTGGCTGAGGAATTCTGGGAGTTGAAGTCCACAAGTCATAAAAGGGCCAGGTTTGAAGACCCCTGTCCTAGGAACTAATAGCCATAAAAGGTAATTTCAAATAAGGGCAGGGGGCAAGAGAATTTGAGGAATGGGAGATGTAACTAGAGGCGGGGAATAATGTATGCACTTTAGGCATTTTAGACAGGTTGTAACGGCCTGACTAGTAAGCCAATGAGCAAAAAGGTGGGAGATAAATTTGCAATGGCAATAGGGAATATAAAGAATATTAATGATTTAAGTTGTGTCCACTGCACTTGCATTTACGTGATACACCCTCTTTGCAAAGTAGTACAAATAAATTACCACTGTTTTCTCTTGGAAGTTTTGGCTGGGGATTGATTCTTTAAACTAGACAACGAATCCCACAGAATGAATGAGAAATGCGACCCCCGAGCAAGCTGATGTTGAACTTAATTACGGCAGCGAGACTTTTAGTAGCGCAATATTGGAAGAAGGAAGAACTGCCGACTATAGAAGAATGGACTTTAAAAGTTTCCAATCTGGCGGAAATGGCAAAGATCTCAGCGTACTTGAAAGACCAGTCGCAGCAGAGATATATTGTGGAGTGGAGAAGATGGATTGATTATATTCAGAATAAATATGGGACTAAAAAGTTTCATCTAGCATTTGAATAAGTATTGATGTGATATTTAAATTGCTTGTAGTTATTTTATAAGAGTTAAAGTGCGATAGATTTAATATTTTATTGTTGTTTGCATAAGGTAGACTATGATTGCTTGTATTTTTATACCCTGTATTGAGCTCTGGGAAGTCGGGGAGGGGGGAGGGGGAAGGGAGGGAGGTGTTGGGGAGGGTTGGGGAGAGGGGAGGGGGTTGGGAGGGGTTTTGTCTTTTTTTAAAAAAATGTATTGTAAAACTTTTCAATAAAAAAAAAAGAGAAACGGTATCATTTCTCATTCATAACCTTAAATTGGCTTTAGCATTGCAAGAATGCAATGCTAAAGCCAATGCAATCTGCAAGAAAGATACAGTAACCAATCTAATAAGGACTTTATGTCATATCATGATACAAATGTAATTGCACCGTGCAGGTTGCCCTCGACTTAAGACCATTCATTCAAAGTTACAAAAAATGATTTGGGAGTGGATTTTCACACAACTGTTGCAGCATCCTTATCACGACCCGATCAAAATTCAGGTGCTTGGCAACTGGCATATATTTATGACATTTGTAGAGTCCCATGGTCATGCGATCACCATTTGTAACCGAGCCAGGTCCCAATAAGCAAAAATCAATGGGGGAAGCTAGATTCGCTTAATGACAAAAAATGATTCACTTAACAATTGCGGCAAGAAAGGTCACATAAATGGGGACAAAGCTCACTTAACGAACGTCTTGTTTAGCAACAGCAAATTTTGGGCTAATTGCGGTCTTAAGTCGAGGACTACCTGCACTCCCAAGTATTTTGAAGTCTTTGTATGTATTCATATTTCAAATTAAAATATCTCGAGGTTCCCAAATACAGCTCCTGCTATTGCCATGGCAACCACAAAATCCCGCCCCCTCATGCAGCCTCCTTTTGGAGGTTGCCACGGCGACATAAAGATACCAGCCCCCAAGGCCCCAATGTAGGGCGAGGCGGGGGGTTCGCAGTTACTATGGCAACGTCAGAGCTCAAAGGGTTGCCATGGGGACAGCCGCGCCTGCGCAAAACACAGCGGCCCTCCCCGAGAGGGCTAGAAAGCGCCTCACCGCCCAGGATGAAGCTTCCCACGGCCGAGATGAAGCCCGAGAGGAAGGAGTTGAAGGGGAAGGTGCCGACGCCGAGGCAGTAGCCGAATTGCAAGGCCCCCGTTAGCATGACGTAGAGCAGATAGGCGTCCAGCACCTTCAGGCGGCTCGGCGTCCCGCTGCTGTACTCGGCCAGGAAGCGCCGCACCACAGAGGTCACCGAGCTCGCCCCGGAGCCGGACGACCCAGAAGCCGAACCAGACATAGCGACGGCAGATACGCTGCCCAGATTTCGTTTGCTTGAGTGGCCGGAAGCGAGCTAAAGCTTCCGGGGGGTCGCTATGGGACACGCGCATGCGTAGCATAGAAGCCGCGGCTCTTCCTAACGTCAAACACAGTGTGGGCAAGACTGGTGCGCGTGCGTAATACGTCAACCTTTGACCGTTGACGCATGCGTTGGCATAGTCTGTTGAGCCGAGAAACGGCGTTGGCTAGGAATCGCTTTCTACGCATGCGTGGTACAGTCATCATTGCGCGTGCGCTTTTGGTTCTGTCCCTGGAGCAGCAATGAATGAATGAAATTATGCTCGGTGCGTGCTTTAAAAGAAGTTAAAAAGCAACATTTTCGTGCATTTGAAGACTTTAATCTCCAGCTAAAAGGGTGTGGGGGGGTCAATTTTTCCAGAAGTTATAGTGTAAAAATATGTGTAAAAATATTTTTTTTAAAAAAAACCATTGGCAATATACTTTATAAAAGCATGAAGTAGCATTAACTACGTGTTTACGGAAATTCTCATGGGTGTTCATCCCAAAAATGCATCGCTAAATGTTTATGGAGATTCTCAAGTCATCCAGCTCATGGTTGTCCCCAGAACTGAAGAAGCTTCTTATTTATTTATTTTATTTTTGGGACTTATATGCCGCCCTATCTCCCGAAGGACCTAGGGCAGCTAACAACAATAAAATAATAATAATAATAATAATAATAATAATAATAATAATAATAATAATAATAATAATAATAATAATAATAATAATAATAATAATAAACCTTTATTGTCAAAGTACAACATGTGTACATTGAGATTAGCTGAGCCTCCCCCCCCTGCTCTCTCCCCCCAACACACAGTGACAACAAACCCTCCATCCTACCACACCATGTGAACCAAATACAGCCATACAAAAGTTAAAAAGAATTAAATTAACAGCCCCAATAAAATAAATTAAAAATTTATTTATTTATTTTATTTTAATTCCATTTATATCCCGCCCTTCTCCGAAGACTCAGGGCGGCTTACAAGCTTAGCAGTAGCCTTCATTCTATGTATATGCCTGCTTATTAGGGCTTTCACACACACCCCAAGCGGCATTATTACAAAGTCAGTTTAATTTAGATGAGAAGCGAAACGTCTTCAAAGGGAAAAAAAAGTCCAGTTGTCTCCTGGAAAAAAAAAGCACCTAGGGACAAAGATGACCTGGCTAACTTGAGAATCTCCCATCGACACTAAGCCTGCCTCTCGCACACACATAAAGATCGAGCCCAGGAGTAGGTAAACCTCGGCTCTTTTATGACTCTTGGACTTCAACTCCCAGAATTCCTCCAGGCATACTGGCTGAGGAATTCTGGGAGTTGAAGTCCACAAGTCATAAAAGGGCCAGGTTTGAAGACCCCCTGCCCTAGGAACTAATAGCCATAAAAGGTAATTTCAAATAAGGGCAGGGGGCAAGAGAATTTGAGGAATGGAAGATGTAACTAGAGGCGGGGGAATAATGCACGCACTTTAGGCACTTCAGACAGGTTGTAACAGCCTGATTACTAAGCCAACGAGCAAAAAGGTGGGAGATAAATTTGCAACGGCAATAGGGAATATAAAGAATATTAATGATTTAAGTCAGGGGTCTTCAAACCTGGCCCTTTTATGACTTGTGGACTTCAACTCCCAGAATTCCTCAGCCAGGCACGCAGGCTGAGGAACTCTGGGAGTTGAAGTCCACAAGCCATCAAAGGGTCAGGTTTGAAAGACCCCTGATTTAAGTTGCGTCCACTGCACTTGCGTGTTCGTGACACACCTCCTCTTGGCAAAGCAGTACAAATAAATTACTACTGTTTTCTGGGAGTTGAAGTCCACGAGTCAGAACAGAGCCGAGGTTTGCCTAGCCCAGGGGTAGGCAAACCTCGGCTCTTTTATGACTCGTGGACTTCAACTCCCAGAATTCCTGAGTCAGCTATGAGTAAGCTATGCTGACTCAGGAATTCTGGGAGTTGAAGTCCATGAGTCATAAAAGAGCCGAGGTTGCCTAGCCCTCCCTGATCGAGCCGCTTCCTCCCTTGGCAGAGGACGCAGGGATCGCTGCTCCCTTTTTCAGGCTGCAATAGCATCTCTTCCCAGCTGGGCCAATCCCCGTCCCCTCCCGTCAATCAAGCCACCCAGGCTCCTCCCCTCTCTTTGTGATGCCTCCCCCCCCTCCCTCCCTCCTCCTCCCCTCCCTCTTTCCTCCTCCCTCTCACTGACCGTCCCGCCAGGCAGGAGGGTAGCACCAGAGAGGGCTGCCGCGCTCTCTTTTGGAGCTTCCCTCCCGCCCCCGCCCTTCCCTCCATTCAAAACCCAGCAGGAACCTTCCACAACCGCTCCTTTTCCCCCCGCCCACCCTCCCCCATTCATAAAATGCAAGCCCCGCCCCGCCCCTGCCAGAAACTGGACACGCCCCCGTTCTAAACGACCCCGCCTTCCCGCCCAGCTGTTGCAATGCGTTCCTTCTTGAGGAGTCATGGAGGAAGACCTTGAGCCGTCGTAAGTCGGGGTCCGGGTTTCCGGGGGGGTGGTGGGGTGGGTGGTGGTGGTGGAAGAAGCTGACGTGGGGCTGCCCCGCCTTTCTGGGGTTTCCTGGGGAGGGGTGTCCCCCAAAGTGTGTGTGTGGGGGGGGGAGGAGGAAGCATCAGGTCGCCTGCCACATCTGGAGGGCCCTTGTCCCATAATAATAATAATAATAATAATAATAATAATAATAATAATAATAATAATAATAATAATAATAATAATCAGAAGTCGGGGCTGATGACAAGGAGAAAGCAGAGTAAAAGGATTGTTGCTTAGGCCCCGGGTTGTGTAGCTGTGCGTTTTCGGTGGGTGGGCTGGTGGGCATGCCTTTGTTCTATTGGCTTCTTTGATGGTTGTCATTTTGTCACCATTTGTTCTCAGCAAGGCTCTCTTGGCATTTTACCTTTTCCCTATCTGATGCCATCTCTAACACCTTCACTTCCTTCCGAGTTGCACAGCTTGTTGTGGGGTGTGTTCTGCTTCCTTGCTCGCTCGCCGCTGTTTAAATCCTGAGTCACGGTTACAAAACTATCCCGAGCAGCTTAACAAAACTTCCCAGCCGGCAGGAATTGAAATAACAGGATAGCTGAGCAAAGCTGCTGCAAATAGGAGGGCGAATTCTAATAATAATGGTGGTGGAAAGAAAAGGGGAAAAAAACAAGCAGAAAAAACAAACTGTGACAACCTTAATTAGCCTTTGGGAGTGGGCGGCTATTAAAACATGATGATGGTGATAAAGTGATAGAAAATGAAGAAGTGAAAATGCTCTGGGACTGCAGAAGTCAAACTGACAAACACCTGTTGCATAACATGCTATGCTTAAAAATTGTTGATAAGAAAGAAAAAAAAAGGTCTGGATATTGGATCTGACAGTGCCTGGAGACAGCAGAATAAAAAAAACTGGAGAAAATAACACACTATAAAGACCTGCTAATAGAAGTAGTAAGATTTGTGGCAAAAAAAAGCAGGCTAAAAGAATGAAAGAGAGCTGGTTTGGTTTAGTGGTTTAAGGAAAGAAAACCAAGAGATGGTGAGTTCGAGTCCTGCCTTAGGCATGAAAGCCTGCTGGGTGACTTTGGGACACTCATTCTCAGCCCAAACCACCTCACAGGATTGTGATTATAGGGAAAAGAGGAGGAGGAAGGAGTATCGGCTATGTTCACCATTTTGAGTCATTTATAAAGTAATGAGGAGGAAAAAAATACTCTTAAAAATACTTTAGAAAGATAGTAAGGTAAAGGTTCCCCCGCACATGCGTGCTAGTCATTTCCGATTCTAGGGGCCGGTGCTCATCTCCCTTTCAAAGCCGAAGAGCCAGCGCTTGTCCAAGGACGTCTCCGTGGTCATGTGGCTGGCATGACAAGATGCCAAAGGCGCACGGAACGCTGTTACCTTCCCACCGTAGTGGTCCCTATTTTTCTACTTGCACTTTTTACGTGCTTTCGAACTGCTAGGTGGGCAGAAGCTGGGACGAGCAACAGGCGCTCGCTCTGTTATGCGGCATTCGGGATTCGACCCGCCAAACTGCCGACCTTCTGATCGACAAGCTCAGCATCCTAACCCACTGAGCCACTGCGTACCACTAGTAATAAGTACCACTAGTAATAAGCCCTTTGGATACAATCCTAAAACATCTGGAACATCACTTGAATACTGTGGGCATTGACAAAAGCATCAGCAATTGCAAAAGGCAGCTTTACTTGGAACAACTTGCAGAACAACTTGAGAATAAGGGACATTTCAGCCCCCTGTTAAAAGCAAGAGACCCTAAATCAGGGTCTTCAAACTCGGCCCTTTTATGACTCATGGACTTCAACTCCCAGAATTCCTCAGCCAGGCATGCTGGCTGAGGAATTCTGGGAGTTGAAGTCCATGAGTCATAAAAGGGCCGAGTTTGAAGACTCCTGCCCTAAATGGTTGTCCAATCTCTTCTTAAAATCCTCCAGTCAGTGTTGGAGAACCCACAGCTTCCGGAGACCAGTTATTCCACTGATTAATTGTTCTAAAGTATGAATACCTTTAATATTATCAAACAACATTAGCCTAAGCCAGGTTCTTTGGAAGAGCTCGATAGGGTGATAAACTGCCAGATCCAGTCTAAGCAGCTGGCTGGCTGTGTGTGACCAATTATAAATAATTGTTATTTATTATTATGGGTGACAAACTCCCAGGCCCTGGTGAATTGGGGATGATTTCCTGCGAGGCTCTGAGACTTGATAAAAGAAGATCAAATATGGTTCGTTCAAAGAATCTTTGTAATCTCCCATATTTGATTTCTCAGCCGTAATGCTGGGTGTTAAGGTTTGGGGATTAAGCTTGCCTTTGTCAGCACAAGCAGGCTGGTAAGAAGGCAGATTGAAATGCAGCTGATTTTATCCTCTGCCTGCTTCTAGATAATGCCAAGAAGAGGCCTTGCACTGGGGACTAGCATGGACGAAATAAAACACCACAAAAGCGTGGCCAAAACAGTTTGAAGGCAAAGAAAGGAGGGCAGGCAGCTTGGATCTGTGTCCTTGGGTTTCAATAAATGAGATTAAGCACTGCCCTACAAATTATTTTCTGTTGCTAGGATTTCCGTGATTCTTTGTACGGAAAAAGTGACTTTTCTCCCTGGTTAAATAAAAAAAAGAATTCAGGAAGAATCCTTTAGAGTCTGCTAGTTCCTCCGCCCAAGCCTTAGACAAATTGTGAAGTCCAGGCCAGTTTCATTTCTAAGGGTAAAAGCCAAACTGGGAAGTGATGTAGCTCTTTCAAGGCCAGTTTGATGGCTGGGGACTTGCCGTATTTGGTGAAAGGGAGAAAAATCCTCCACGTATGCTCAGAGGCCTTTGCAGTGTTGTGCGTTGTTTTAAAACCTCGCGGGGTGGTGGTTGTGGGGAAAATAGGAGGAGGGTGGGTTTCATACGTTTGCCACCTTGAGTTATTTGTAAAAATCTGGGATACAAATGTATCGAATACTGCAGTCAATTTTGGTCACCATATCATAAAAAAAGATGTTGAGAGTTTGGAAAAAAATTCAGAGAAGAGCAACTAAGATGATCAAAGGCCTGGAGATTAAAACATACGAAGAAGGGCTGCGGGACTTGCGTTTGGCTAGTCTAAAGAAAAGAAGAAATAGGGGAGACATGATAGCAGTGTTCCAGTATCTGCGGGGCTGTCACAAGGAAGAAGGGGTCACATTGTTCACCAAAGCACCAGAGGGGAGGACGAGAAAAAATGGTTGGAAACTGATCAAAGAGAGAAGCAACCTGGAATTAAGGAGAAACTCCCTGACAGTGAGGACAATCAACCAGTGGAACAGCTTATCCCCAGAAATCATGGGCGCTCTATCACTGGAAATCTTTTAAGAAGAGACTGTCTGAGACAGTATAGGTTCTGCTTCAGCAGGAAGCTGGACTAAAAAACCTCCAAGATCTATTCTATTCTATTCTATTCTATTCTATTCTATTCTATTCTATTCTATTCTATTCTATTCTATTCTATTCTATTGCTAAGCACATTGATTTGATTTGTGCTTCTTAGATTGTAAGCCGCCCTGAGTCTTCGGAGAAGGGAGGGATATAAATGGGATAAATGGGATATTCTATTCTATTCTATTCTATTCTATTCTATTCTATTCTATTCTATTCTATTCTATTCTATTCTATTCTATTCTATTCTATTCTATTCTATTCTATTCTATTGCTAAGCACATTGATTTGTGCTTCTTATATTGTAAGCCGCCCTGAGTCTTCGGAGATAAATGGGAGGATAAATGGGATATTCTATTCTATTCTATTCTATTCTATTCTATTCTATTCTATTCTATTCTATTCTATTCTATTCTATTCTATTCTATTCTACTGTACTCTACTGTACTGTACTCTACTGTACTGTACTCTACTGTACTGTACTGTACTCTACTCTACTCTTTAGGAATTTCAGGAATTGGGTATGTCTAGGGTAATGAAAAGAAGGATAGGGGGGTTGATATGATAGCAGTGTTCCAGTATTTGAGAGGCTGCCACAAAGAAGAGAGGGTCCACCTATTCTCCAAAGTACCAGAAGGCAGGACAAGAAGCAATGGATGGAAACTAATCAAGGAGAGAAGCAAGCTAGAACTAAGGAGAAACTTCTTGACAGTGAGAACAATTGATCAATGGAACGACTTGCCTTCAGAAGTTGTGGATGCTCCATCACTGGAGGCTTTTAACCAAAGATTGGACAAACATAGGGTTTCCTGCTTGAACAGGGGGCTAACTAAGAAGACCTCCAAGGTCCCTTCCAACTGTTATTCAGTGATATGTTGATGATGGTAATAACAACAACAACAACATACTCTCGTTAGCTCCAAGGCATTTTTGAGCTGTTTTGGATCAGAGAACAAGATACGTAAGGTCATCTCATACTGGATAAAAAAGGGAGCTTTTATATTCGGGTGTGTTAATAAATAATAAACTTCTGGAAGTGGTTAGGGGAATTAGAAAGAGAGGGATTAAGGGTTTGACTTTCTGCAGTTGGGTCCCTAGAAAGATGATGTAAGAGTATCTTCTCTGTGTTCACATTGACCCTTAACTCCAAGGACAAAGGACTCGGAAGGGATTCAACAGAAATTAGAAAATCAGTCATTCAGCTTTCAGTTTGGCCCCTGGCATGGATTTGTAACACTATAGCTTTGTTTTCTTGCTGGCTGGCTGGCTGGCTGGCTTTTTTTTTTTTTGGTGCATGCTTGGATTGATTTTGGAAGTGAGAAGGGGAGCCACTTCCCTTGTTTTAATGTAATCTTTTTTCCTAGTCCGTGATAGGCAAAGGAGATCTCAAAGATGCTTTGGCAGGAGGCAACTGGACTTTCTTGGTTTGTTTTTTTTTTGAAAGCTTTAGCATCTCATCCAGATTTGCTTAATGACTGAGCGACTCACTTAACTGCAATGATTATCTGAAGAATTGCTTCAAGAAAGGTCATAAAATTGAGTGCCATTCTCTTAACAAATGCTGGTCTCCATTGTGGATGTTGAGTGTTCAAATGCACTGGTTAATTGCTTCTTTTTAAAAATAGAGAACTTCCTCATTTCCTTCCTTCCATCCATCACTTCTTCCTTCTATCTGTCCAGCTTTCTCTCTGATCCTCCCTCCCTTCATTCTCTGTAATCCTTCCTTCCTTCCTTCCTTCCTTCCTTCCTTCCTTCCTTCCTTCCTTCCTTCCCTCCCTCCCTCCCTCCCTCCCTCCCTCCCTCCTATCTCCTTCCTTCTTTTCATTCCCATATCCCTCCCTCCCTTCTCATTTCTATCTCCTTCCTTCTCCTCATTCCCATTTTCCTTCCTTCCTTCCTTCCTTCCTTCCTTCCTTCCTTCCTTCCTTCCTTCCTTCCTTCCTTCCTTCCTTCCTTCCTTCTTTTCATTCCCATATCCCTCCCTCCCTCCCTTCCTTCTCATTTCTATCTCCTTCCTTCTCCTCATTCCCATCTTCCTTCCTTCCTTCCTTCCTTCCCTCCCTCCCTCCCTCCCTCCCTCCCTCCCTCCCTCCTATCTCCTTCCTTCTTTTCATTCCCATATCCCTCCCTCCCTTCCTTCTCATTTCTATCTTTCCTTCTCCTCATTCCCATTTTCCTTCCTTCCTTCCTTCCTTCCTTCCTTCCTTCCTTCCTTCCTTCCTTCCCTCCCTCCCTCCCTCCCTTCCTCCCTCCCTCCTATCTCCTTCCTTCTTTTCATTCCCATATCCCTCCCTCCCTTCCTCATTTCTATCTCCTTCCTTCTCCTCATTCCCATTTTCCTTCCTTCCTTCCTTCCTTCCTTCCTTCCTTCCTTCCTTCCTTCCTTCCTTCTTTTCATTCCCATATCCCTCCCTCCCTTCCTTCTCATTTCTATCTCCTTCCTTCTCCTCATTCCCTCCTTCCTTCCTTCCTTCCTTCCTTCCTTCCTTCCTTCCTTCCTTCCTTCCTTCCTTCCTTCCTTCCTTCCTTCCTTCCTTCCTTCCTTGTTGAACTCAGCATTCAGAGTTTCAATAGGGTGCATGTCCGAACTGAGTGTTCACTTCATTTGTATGCTTGCCATCCTGAAAGCCGCAGGAACAGCTTTTCCTCTATTGTAGCACAAGTCTTTCATTGTTTTCCTTTTCCCCCCCTGCTGCAAACTGGATAGAAAGAACAGGCGAGAGATAAAGAAGGAAGACTCTGTTGCACACATCTTGCCACACTTGTGTCTCTGCGTGGAAGACCCCCCTTTCTGACCGACTGGCTGACACTTGCAGAGGTTTGCATCTGTGTGCAGGGGTGCATGCATTTTCCACCCACCAGTGCAGTTCCTGGATTCAGCTGGGGAAGGATGGAGACAAAATTCGCCATCTCTGCCCTGAGCGATGGTGCCACTTTGGGACTCATATAATGGATTGAGGTTTTTCTTTTTTCTTTTTAAGACCTTGTAATCCCCTGCTTTGGGGTGAGCATTTACTGGCCGGATGACCTTCCTGATGCCTATGTGGAGTTCCCAGCAGATATTTTCTCTTTGCGCCCTGATAGAGAAACATCTGTCAGTGTCTAGGATTGAACTCTCAACTTTCCAAGTGGGAGGCGAGCGTCTTCACCCCTAGGCCACCACAGCCGCTCATATAATGGATTGTGGTGTCCTCTTCAAAAGGAAGCCTCAGGCTGAGAGACTTGGATTCAAATCTATCTGCCTTGAAGCTCACTACAAGTAGGCCTTGATTTATGACTGAAATTTGAGCCAGGAACACAGCAGTCATTAAGCAGGTCACCGCCTGGTTTTGCGACCTTTCCCCCAACCCCCCAACCCCCCCCCCGTAGTCATTATGCAAACACTGCAGTCATGGAGTGAACCCTGCAGTTGTTACACAAACACCAGGGTTGTTAAGCAAACCCATTTTCTTCAATGGAAGACTTTTTTTTGCCAGAGGTTAACGCTGGAAACTAGTAAAATAAATGCCAAAACTTGCAAGCACTTGACCACAGGACACGCGAATGGCCATAAGTGTGAGTCAGTTGCCGAGCGCCCAAAATGTGATTACATGACAGCAAGTGTGTATGTGTGTGTGTGTGTGTGTGTGTGTGTGTGTATTTGTCACTGTCAGAATTCCAGAGCCAGGTCTAATTAACTCTGAGGAGATCCATTGTAACTTAGAACAGTCACTAAGTGAGCCGTTGTTAAGGGAGGACTATCTGTAACGAGTTAAACCTCCTTTCACCAAAATGGTGAAAGTCGATAACATTGAGGTTACAGAATGAAGTGTGGAATAATGTTGGTTATGACTTGGTGGACATTTCAAAGCCAGAGAGGACTTTGATGGATTATCCATGTTTTTCAAGGCTGGTAGCTTAGTGTTCTGCTTTCTTGGATTATGGTTGAAGGTTTTACACTAAACCTGAGAAAATCTGGCCTCAGATTCCAAGTTTACATATTTTACTGGATGACTGTAAGTCAGGGGTCTTCAAACTTGGCCCTTTTATGACTTGTGGACTTCAACTCCCAGAATTCCTCAGTCAGGCAAACTGGCTGAGGAATTCTGGAAGTTGAAGTCCACAAGTCATAAAAGGGCCAAGTTTGAAGACCCCTGCTGTAAGTAGAAGAATTTATCTATGGGGTTATAAGATAGTTGACAGTCTTGACAAGACTAGAAGCAAGGGTATATAAAATTAGCTAATAACAAAGGAAAACAATGCATTGTCTTTCTATAATCAAACGGGAGAATTGATGAAAGATCATTAAATTTATTTATCTCCTGCTTTTACTTTGTACAACTCAGAGTATCATGCATAATGTGCCTAGGGCCTTCTGGGTGAGAGTAAGCAAAAAAAAGTCACCCCAAAAAGGGATTTTGGCAAAAATGGCCCAAAGCCTTCCCAAGTTGATTTTCATACTTAAAACTAAAATTCTACCTTTCTAGTTCAGCACCTTCACTACTGTATCACGCTGCTTTCAGGTCTAAATCCTCTAATTAAATGAATTAAATTAAATTATCAATGAATGTAGAGATGTCCAGAGTTACTTATCAAGCATTTCCCAATAAGTCACAGAAAGCATTATTTGCTTGGAAGGGACCTAGCCTCTGTAAGATTAAAGCTTCAAGGAACGTGATCCTTCAAAGAAAGCCTACTGCTTTTTTTCCTTCTTGAAAAACTCGGGGGCACCAGAATCTGTTAATTGGTGAGATTCCATGGACAGTCTACTACCTATTGCAGTTCCAAAAAGTGGCATGGAGTGAAATGTATGACATTAATTTCTGTCTATCAAATTGGGAACATTTTCTTCATTTATCTCTCAAAATACAGTAGCCTTCCTTCCTTCCTTCCTTCCTTCCTTCCTTCCTTCCTTCCTTCCTTCCTTCCTTCCTTCCTTCCTTCCTTCCTTCCTTCCTTCCCTGATTTCCCTGTTTAGCTCTTTCCCTTACTCCTGCCTTCATTCTTGGAGTCCACTAATGTTTTTCTTAGATTAGATTAGAACTACAAAGGTTTCATTTAGGTTCACTGAAATCAGGGCTTAAGCTAAATACATGTCTTTCAGTTGGAACTAAGTGTGAATGAACATAAACTAGATCCACTTTTTCTATTTGCCCTACAATAAAATTGAAATATATATGGACATTTACAAGTTTTGCTAGGTTGGGGTTGATGTAAGTTTCACCTTTTAGCCTTTAAAACACCCTTCCTTCCTTCCTTCCTTCCTTCCTTCCTTCCTTCCTTCCTTCCTTCCTTCCTTCCTTCCTTCCTCTGTCCCTCCCTCCGTCCCTCCCTCCCACTCTCCCTCCCTCTGTCCTGTCCTGTCCTGTCCTATCCTATTAACAAATAAAAGAGCTAACCAACAAACCTTCCTCCTCCTATTTTCCCCACAACAACCCTGTGAGGTGAGTTGGGCTGAAAGAGAGTCACTGGCCCAAAGTCACTCAGCTGGCTTTCATGACTAAGGCAGGACTAGAACTCACCGTTTCGTGCTTTCTAGCCTGGTGCCTTAACACTGAACCAAACTTGGCTCTCTGTTTATTCTTATTCTTCCTATTCCTTCCTTATCATTCTCTGTGTTTGCTTTGTCCCTTCACTACTTTTCAAAAACAAATTTAAAAAATGTTTTTTTCTAAAAAAAAAACCTCCATAATAGGTGGAAGTTGGAAACGGCCGGTGCTCATCTCCGTTTCAAAGCTGAAGAGCCAGCGTTTGTCTGAGGACATCTCTGTGGTCATGTGGCTGGCATGACTAGACGCCAAAGGCGCACGGAACGCTGTTACCTTCCCACCGTAGTGGTCCCTATTTTTCTACTTGCATTTTTAGGTGCTTTCAAACTGCTAGGTTGGCAGAAGCTGGGAAGAGTAACAGGCGCTCACTCTGCTACGCGGCACTCGGGATTCGACCTACCAAACTGCCATATTCGGGTCTTTTTCCATGTACCATTGAGAGTGTCTTGGCGACGTTTCGACAAGGTCCCACTCGTCATCTTCAGCACGAAGCCGAAGACACCAGCCTGAAGATGACGAGTGGGACCTCGTCGAAATGTCGCCAAGACACTCTCAATCATACACGGGAAAAGACCTGAATACGCCAAGACATATATATATATATAACCCTAACCAACAAAAAATAACCTTGAGAGTAATATAGTAAATTGACGTAAGTCACCAAAATGTATCACGTGTGTGTGTAATCATTTAATAACAAAGCTGGAATTGCAAGTATTTGAAGAACACCGAGTTGGGAAATGTCTATGGAGACATTCTCGGTCATCCAGGACATTGTCGTCCCAAAAGTGCTTTTCCAAAAGGCAACTGGAGTTTCTTGTTTGTTTTGTTCTTTCAAGACGTTTCACTTTGCTCTGAGCTGAAGAAGCTTCTTGGATGAGAAGCGAAATGTCTTCAAAGAAAAACAAGACAGTCCAGTTGTCTCCTGACAACTGGGGACCACCGAGTTGGGAAGATTAATTTAGCCTCTTCATTGAATTGTAATTATTCTCATTCTTTGCTTCCCAATCTGGAGACAGCATAAACTTTTGGATATCACAGTGTTGCGAAAGCAGGTTGTTGAAAAGAGCCCTGTTTTGCTGTTTGGGCCAAGGACTATTTAGCTGTCTCGTTTCCTTTGTCCATGTTTGCTAGATAGTTCTAATCATGTTCTCCTTGTGGTCTCCTGTTCTTCCTACAGGTCCCAAGGCTGGCTAGGTGGTTGGTTGCCAGCCTGGCGGCCCACATCTATGTCCCACCTCAAGAATGTGGAAGCTCGGATCCTGCAGTGTAAGAATGATTTGTCTGTTCATTTTGGGTGGGGGGTTTCTGTCCCCTTGTCAAGAATCACCAAGGAGCTCCCTTTGTAGGCAGCACCTATGGAGGTTTTCCCTTGTTGCTAATCATTGCTCATAATATTTAATTTAATTTTTTAATTCCATTTATATCCCGCCCTTCTCCGAAGACTCAGGGCGGCTTACAAGCTTAGCAGTAGCCTTCATTCTATGTATATGCCTGCTTATTAGGGCTTTCACACACCCCCCAAGCGGCATTATTACAAAGTCAGCTTAATTGCCCCCAACAATCTGGGTCCTCATTTTACCTACCTCGGAAGGATGGAAGGCTGAGTCAACCTTGAGCCTGGTGGGATGCGAACCTGCACTAATTGCAGGCAGCTGGTGTTACTTGAGGCATTAGCCCACTGCTCCACCAAGGCTCTATAATATACCTAGTCCTCGAACTTACGACCACAGTTGGAAACCAGAATTCCCATCGCTAAGCAAGAAGGTGGTTAAGTGAGTCCCAAAGGTGCTTTTTCAGGAGGCAACTGGACGTTCCCTGTTTTTCTTTAAAGACCTTTTGCTTCTCATCCAAGAAGCTTCTTCTGCTCTGACTGGATGGTGGGGAATGGAAGGATTTACACTCCTTGCAGACAGCTGGTCATTTGCCTTCTTTTAGAGAGTCGTTGAGGCCACTTGTCTGTGTCCTCAGGGTCACCTGAGCCATGCAAATGTATGTGGAGCCTTCTTGGCTGCAGGAAGTTTTCTGCCTTGTGCCCCTTCATGGTTGAAGATCGGCGCAGGCTGTTGGGGATGAGTCCGTGTTGTCTGCATCTCAAACTGAAGCGCAAATGGTTCCTGTAGTCTGCAATGTTTTCTGGAAATCTGTTCATACTCCCGCACCATTCAAAGGGTGTTCATCCCCAAGTGCATAGCTAAAAGTCTGTGGAGATTCTCAGTCAGTTGGGAATGGAAGGATTTGGAAGGATTTACCACCATCCAGTCAGAACTGAAGAAGCTTCTTGGATGAGAAGCGAAATGTCTTCAAGGAAAAACAAAGAAAGTCTGGTTGCCTCCTGAAGAAGCACCTTTGGGCCAACCATGACCTGGATGATTGAGAATCTTCATAGATATTGTTAAGTGAGCTGCGCCCCATTTAATGACTTTTTTTTTGGCCATGGTTGTTAAGCAAATCCCTGCAGTTGTTAAATGAATCACCTGGTCATTAAGCGAATCCAAGCTTCCCCCACTGAATTTGTTTGTTGGGAGGGTTGCAAATGGCGATCACATCCAACTGTTGCAATTACATGCTGGTTTTCAAGTGGCCAAATCTTGATTAAGTGACTGTAGGGATGCTGCAATGGTCATAAGTGTGAGGACCAGTCATAAGATAGGTTTTTTTTTAACTGTTTTTGTATCTTTGAATGGTCACTAAAAAAAGAGTTGTTAGTTGAGGACTTTCCGTAGTGGTCACTAGGTTTAATTCATAATGTCTTTAAATGATTATTGTGGATTGTTAGACTCACAATCAATTTACGGCTGCCTAAGGTGGTGTGCGAATATGTTTTTTAAAAAAGGTGGAACATTTTTCCTTTGTTTTCCAACACTCCAGCTGCTTGTGAAGACAGATCTTCTGTTCTTGAGTGGCAGAAAGAAGACAGTGGGAGAATCCCCTTGGAAAGTTTTAATCCTATCAAAAGCTTTTGAAATGCAGCAACCTCACTCTCGTGGCCTTAGAAGCTGGCTGACCACCTTCCCATGTGTGTTCAGTTAGCCCAACTCCCCAACACGGTGCCTGCATTTTAGATTTTAAAATAAACAGAGATTAAACAACAATAACAACGGCAGCAGCAACAAAAACCTTGCACGAGCCAACAGAATAAAAATCTGAGGCATGCTTGTGGGAAATTTGCTTGAAGACCTCACATTTTACCTCTCTCCAATTCTAATTCTGAAGTTTTGGGGAAGTTTGGATGCTCTTACACTTGCTGTTGTGTGGAACCGGTATAAAAACATCCCTTTTCCTAAATCTGGCTTAGCAAGGATGGCAGTCTTTGGGTGGGTGGGGGGCAAGGATCTTAACAGAATTTATAATAGAATAACAGAATTGGAAGGGACCTTGGAGGTCTTCTAGTCCAACCCCCTGCTCAAGCAGGAGACCCTATACCATTGGTTGTCCAATCTCTTCTTGAAAACCTCCAGTGATGGAGCATTCACAACTTCTGGAGGCATGTTGTTCTCCTGATTAATTGTTCGCACTGTCAGGAAATTCCTCCTTAGTTCTAGGTTGCTTCTCTGCTTGATAAGTTTCCATCTGTTGCTTCTTCTCCTGCCTTCTGGTTGAGGAGAATAGGTTGATCCACTCTTTTTTGTGGCAGCCCTTTAGATACAGGTAATTCTCGACTTAACAACAGTTCAATTACGATGGCAAAAATAAAAGTTACGACCACTTTTCACACTTAATGACCCTTGCTGCATCCCCATGGTCATGTCATCAAAATTCGGATGCTTGGCAACTGACACGTATTTATGATGGTTGCTGTGTCCCAGGATCATACGATCCCCGTTTGCAACTTTCTGATAAGCAGAGTCAATGGGGAAGCTAGATTCGGTTAACAACCGTCTTACTAACTTAGTAACTGCGGTGATTCACGTAACAGCTGTGGCAAGTAAAGTCATAAAATGGGGCAAAACTCACTTAGCAACTGTCTCGCTTAGCAACAGAATTTTTGGGCTCCCTTCTTGTAAGTTGAGGGCTCCCTGTATTGTATTAGGTCACCCCCCCTAGTCCTGGATCTTGTTCTCTACCGGATCGCTCCCGTTCCTTTGGGTTTCAAAGCAGCTGGAACCACTGGATTTTGAGACGGTTTGGCCCCTACGTACTAAACCCCTTGTTTCTCCTGCTTTTTTCCCCCAGGCCTCCAGAACCGGTTCGTGGCCCGCTATGTGCCTCTCCCGAACCAGGCCAAAATCTGGACCATCTCGCTGTCGCCACAATGGGGCAAGGGTCGTACCCCTTTGGTGATGGTGCACGGCTTTGGGGGCGGGATCGGGCTTTGGATCCTCAACATGGACTCGCTGAGCCACCGCCGTCCCCTCCACGCCTTTGACCTCCTGGGTTTCGGGCGCAGCTCCCGGCCCCCGTTTCCCCACGACGCCCAAGGGGCCGAGGAAGCGTTTGTGAGCTCCATCGAGGCCTGGCGCGAGGAGATGGGCATCCCCAACATGATCTTGCTTGGCCACAGCTTGGGCGGGTTCCTGGCAGCCTCGTACAGCTTGCAGTACCCGGAGAGGTAAGCCCAGCCCACTACCTGGTTCACAGGTAATCACCTTCCTGTGGGTTCAATCACTTGCCCCTCTTGGACTTCCTCATCTAGTGAGCTATCTGGGACCCCAAGTGATTTTTCTAAGTCAAGATAAATAAGAGTGTGACCTGTGACTTCTGTGTACGTGTGCATGTGTGTGTATTGTTGCGCACATGCAAATGGTTTGCTAAGATCCTTTTTGCATCTCAGGTTGAGTGGATCTAAAACGTGGGCCTGGTTTTTTTGCTTCTTAAAGAGCCAGTTTAGTCTAGTGGCTAAGGCACCAGGTTAGAAAGCAGGAGACGGTGAGTTCAAGTCCTGTCTTAGCCATGAAAGCCAGCTAGGTGACTTTGGGCCAATCCCCAGGGGACAGTGAGTTCTAGTCCTGCCTTAGCTTTGAAAGCCAACTGGGTAACTTTGAGCCAATCCCCAGGAGTCAATGAGTTCTAGTCCTGCCTGAGGTATGAAAGCCAACTGGGTGACTTTGGGCCAATCTGCAGGAGACAGTGAGTTCTAGTCCCGCCTGAGGTATGGAAGCCAACTGGGTGACTTTGGGCCAATCTGCAGGAGACAGTGAGTTCTAGTCCCGCCTGTGGTATGGAAGCCAACTGGGTGACTTTGGGCCAATCCCTAGGAGACAGTGAGTTCTAGTCCCGCCTGAGGTATGGAAGCCAACTGGGTGACTTTGAGCCAATCCCTATGAGACAGTGAGTTCTAGTCCCGCCTGAGGTATGGAAGCCAACTGGGTGACTTTGAGCCAATCCCCAGGAGACAGTGAGTTCTAGTCTCGCCTTACCCAGGAAAGCCAGCTAGGTGACTTTGAGCCAATCCCCAGGAGACAGTGAATTCTAGTCTTGCCTTAGGCATGAAAGCCAGCTGGATGACTTTGGGCCAGACTCTCTCTCAGCCCAACCCACCTCACAGGGTTGTTGTTGTGGGGAAAATAAGAGGAGGAAAGTGTGTTGGTTATGCTCGCCACCTTGGGTTATTTGTAGAAATAATAAAGGCAGGATGCAAATAAATAAAATAAAAGAGGATGCCATAATCCTTGCCGCTTTTGATGCTGTCTATTTCATCCCTTACATTTCTTGCCTGCCAGGACTGTGGTCCTCCCCAGTTTTAATTGTGCGGCCCTCCTCACACTGTGCCAACCTCTGGCTGATGGCAGTTGTGTTTCCTCCAGGAGATGCATCATTTGTAGGAAAGTTGTGGTCTTGTGAGGCAATTGCCAGGCATCAAGACTGACTTTAAGATGCAAAAAGAAAAAAAAGAAAAACTAAGGGGGAAAAAACCAACCATTTTGTACGGTTCACCTATCAGAGCTGAATGAAAGATGATGCTAAGCAATTCAGAAATCTTTCCCCAAACTTCCTTTGTTTAGCAACCTTAATATAGAACACTTGTTGCTCCTCTTATGTAATTAAATCTGAAAGCCATGCACATTCAAAAAGTTTGCTCCCCTAAATGCCAAGATCTCATGAAAAAATAATAATAAAAAGGCAGGGGGCCATTTAAAGGTTGGTTGGTTTGTTCAAAACATTTTCTCCCATTCCTTGCCACTCCCCCTAAATCACTCCTGGAACAGTGCATGAGTTTCCATAGACTCAGTGCTAGCAAGATAGCCCCCATTTGCTGGTTTTAATTTAATTTAATTTAATTTAATTTCTAAAATGGGGCTGCCCTTGAAGACCACCCGGAGGCTCCAGCTGGTGCAGAATGCGGCCGCGCGGGTAGTGATGGGAGCATCCTGATACTCCCATATTACACCCCTCCTGCGTGAGCTGCATTGGTTACCGGTTGTCCTCCGGGTGAGATTTAAGGTGCTGGTACTTACCTTTAAAGCCCTACATGGCTTAGGCCCGGGATATTTGCAGGACTGTCTGCTGCCGGGAACGATCTCCCATCGCCCAGTACGCTCACACAGAGAGGGCCTCCTCAGGATGCCGTCGGCTAGACAATGTCGGCTGGCGGCCCCCAGTGGGAGGGCCTTCTCTGTGGGAGCACCAGCACTTTGGAACCAACTTCCCCTTGAGCTCCGGATGGCCCCTGATCTCCGGTCCTTTCGCCGCGGCCTTAAAACTTTCCTTTTTCATCAGGCTGACCTGGACTGATGACAGGGTTTTTAAAATGTTTTTAATTTTAATTGTTTTGTTTTTTTAATTGAAAAGTTTTACAGTACATTTTTGAATACAAAACCCCTCCCATCCCCCTCCCCTCTCCCCAAACCTTCCCAACTCTCCCCTCCCCTCCCCCCCACTCCCCGACTTCCCAGAGCTAAATACAGGGTATAAAAATACAAACAAACATAATCTAAAATATGCAAACAACAATAAAATATTAAATTCTATCGCACTTTAACTCTTAATAAAATAACTACAAGCTAGTTATACATCATATAAATCCACTACTTATTCAAATGCTAAGTGAAACTTTTTAGTCCCATATTTATTCTGGATATAATCAATCCATCTTCTCTTTAATTTTAATTGTTTAGTTTAACTTATTTATTGGGGCTGCTTATTTAATTTCTTTTAACTTTTGTATTGTTGTTTTTATTGTTGTTAGCCGCCCTGAGTCCTTCGGGAGATAGGGCGGCATATAAGTCCCAAAAATAAATAAATAAATAAATAAATAAATAAATAAATAAATAAATAAATAAATAAATAAATAAATAAAAGAAGCAACATGCAAGAAAAAATATGTGGGGAGGGAAGAGGGAAGCGGCACGTAGTAGCTTTTAGAAGTGAAAGAAAGCCGTTCTTACTACGATCAGCTGGGGATATTTCAGCGAACAGAAGAGCTTGACTTTATGTCAGCGTGACTTTCTGTTTTATTCTACATCCCCCCATATTGCTTACCGTACTAACGTCGATCGTACTCAGCTTGATCATGTGTCTCTGCGTTTTATTCCCTTTTGACCCAGGGTGAAACATCTAATCCTGGTGGATCCTTGGGGCTTCCCCACACGGCCATCCGATCCAGCTCAGGTCCGAACTGCACCAACTTGGATCAAGGCTGTAGCAACTGTGTTGGGACGGTCCAACCCTCTGGCTGTCCTCCGAGTTGCAGGACCTTGGGGTGAGTGAAGTTGGCCAGTAGTTTTTGAATCGAACTTGGCAAGTTCGCCTCCTCCTCCAAGAGGCTGCTTCAGCTCGGACTGGATGGTGGAGAATGGAAGGACTTACACTCTTTTGCAGCCAGCTGCTCGCTTCCCTTCTTTTAGAGAGTCGTTGAGGCCCCTTGGAGGTTTGTCTGTGTTTCTGTAGCCTGCAATGTTTTCTGGAAATGCGTTCATACTCCCGCACCATTCGAAGGGTGTTCATTGCAAAGCGCATAGCTAAATGTCTTATGGAGATTCTCAGTCATCCAGGTCGTCCCAAAGGTGTTTTTTTCAGGAGGTAACTGAACTTCCTTGTTTTTCTTTGAAGATGTTTCGCTTCTCCTCCGAGAGGCTGTTTCAGCTCTGATGGGATGGCGGGGAATGGAAGGATTTATATCCCTCGCAGGAATGTGAACGGATTTCCAGAAAACATTGCAGGCTACAGGAACAGGGCAAAATATTCTGGAGCCAGAAGGCTCCACATACATTTGCCCTATTCCAGTGACCCTGAGGACACAGATAATCCTCTATTGTTGTTGTTAGCTGAGAAGTTGGTTCCGACCCATCACGACCCTATGGACAATGTTCCTCCAGGCCTTCCTGTCCTCTACCATCTTCCGGAGTCCATTTAAGCTCACGCCTACTGCTTCAGTGACTCCGTCCAGCCACCTCATTCTCTGTCGTCCCCTTCTTCTCTTGCCCTCAGCCTTTCCCAGCATGAGGCTCTTCTCCAGTGACCCTCTAAAAGAAGGCAAATGACCAGCTGTCTGCAAGGAATGGAGAAGGGTGCAGATGTGAGATAGCGTTTCATCCAGTATGTCTTCTGAATTTGTGCCTGGATATCTAATGTTCCTTCCTCTTCTTTCACACATCCACACTATCTTCTTGGTATGGATGTCCCAAAGGTGCTTTTTCAGGAAGCAACTGGACTTGGCTTCTTTTTCTTTGAACACGTTTCGCTTCTCATCCAAGAATCCTCTTCTTCTCTGACTGGATGGTGGGGAATGCAAGGATGTACACTCCTTGCAGACAGCTGGTCATTGGCCTTCTTTTAGATCAGGGGTGTCAAACTGGTGGCCTGTGGGCCACATGCGTCATGTGCAGGCCACACCCACCCCAGCTCCACAAAGGCAAAAAAGTCGCGATACGTCACGATACATCGCGTTGCATGATTGAGTTTGACACCTGTGTTTTAGAGAGCCGTTGAGGCCACCTGGAGATTTATCTGTGTCCTCAAGGTCACCCGAGTAGTGCAAATGGGTGTGGAGCCTTCTTGGAACTGCTGAAAGGACTGTGTTGTAGACTGGAGATAGATGATGTTGGATTCCCCCCCCCCCTGTTGAGAGAGGGCTGTTCAATTTTGACCTAGATGGCCTCTTTGCCCTCTTCTTTCAAACCAGCGGTCCCCTCTGTCCAAAATGTGGACTTTGCTGTCTTCAAAAGAGTAGCCTTTGTCTTTTAAATGCAGAGGACTGCTGAATCTCGCCCTGACGGGTTGATTATCCTAGGTTGTGCCATGCATTTATGATGTGTTTAGAGTATCTAACTTTTTCTCTAGGTCCTGGGCTGGTCCAGCGGTTCCGTCCAGATTTTAAGCAGAAATTTGCCAAATTTTTTGATGACGATACCATCTCTGAATACATCTATCACTGCAATGCCCAGACACCGAGGTGAGGAAGCCCTCCAGCCCACCGACGTGAAATTTTGGTTAGCTGTGGCCCCGTCAAGAAGCATCCTGTTTGAGCTCGGACCACAGAGACCTGGACAGATCCCAGTCTGATAGTTCAGGACTGGCTGCAAAGATAACTGGCATTGGTGATGGTGATAAGCCAATGAAACTTAATACAGGTAGTCCTTGACCTTTCA
Source organism: Vipera berus (assembly GCF_964194415.1). Lineage (NCBI taxonomy): Eukaryota > Metazoa > Chordata > Lepidosauria > Squamata > Viperidae > Vipera > Vipera berus. The sequence continues at coordinate 69,374,844 of NC_138210.1, forward strand.
AAGTTACAACCTGGAGTTGAAGTTCTGAAGATTTGTCCCTTCCTCCCCGTGGGTCACCAAATCTCACACTGAGCACTTGGAAACAAAACAAATGTGTATGACCATTTGCAGTGTCCTGCGGTCATGGGACTGTGTTTTATGATGGTTTTGCCCAAACCCATCACTTCTGGTTTTCGGCAAAACACACCCACGGGAAAATCACTCTACAACCTTTAACCACAAAAAAAAAAATGTTGTAAAATTGGACTGGTCACGTGACCGAACATTTTATGACCTCTATGACATGCAAGCAAGCATAATGGGCAGGTTCCATGATGGTTGTAACTTGGGAACTACCGGTAAGAAATGCAGGGAAAGTGGCGTTCTCCATCGGTCCATTGAGTGGACTTTGGATGCAGTGGACAATATTCAGGCTTCACAAATACAGTAATTGCAGGTCAGGCAGTTAGTATAAACATCATAGAATCCTAGGGCTGGGAGGGACCTTGGAGGTCTTCTAGTCCAATCCCCTACTCAAATGAGGAGTCTATAATCATCCCGGACCAATGGTTATCCAATCTTTTCTTGAAAACCTCCAGCAGGCAAACTCCAGAAGGCAAAATCATATAATCTGGACTACTGCAACGCTCTCTACATGGGGCTACCCTTGAAGACCACTCGGAGGCTCCAGCTGGTACAGAATGCAGCCGCGAGAGTTGTGTTGGGAGTTTCCCGACACTCCCATGTTACACCTCTGCTCCGTGAGCTGCATTGGCTTCCAGTTGTCTTCCGGTTGAGATTCAAGGTGTTGGTAATGACCTACAAAGCCCTACATGGCATGGGTCCGGAGTACCTTGGGGAGCACCTGCGGCCGGCGTCAACTTCCCTCCGCCCCGTGCGCTCCCACAGAGAGGGCCTCCTCAGGGTGCCACCGGTCAAAGAATGTCGACTGGTGGCCCCCAGGGGGAGGGCGTTCTCTGTGGGTGCGCTGGATTTATGGAACCATCTTCCGGTCAAGCTCCGGATGGCGCCTGACCTCCGCTCCTTCTGGCGCGATCTCAAAACCTACCTTTTCGAACAAGCTGGCCTGGCCTGATGGGATGGGGTTGGGTTTTACTAATCTGTTTTAACCTACTTTTTAATGTGTTTTAACTTATTCATGGGCATTTTGTTTAATCATTTTTAATTTTTGTATCTTGTTTTTTTAATATGTATTGCCCTGTTCACCGCCCTGAGTCCTTCGGGAGAAGGGCGGTATACAAATAAAATTAATAATAATAATAATAATAATAATAATAATAATAATAATAATAATAATAATAATAATAATAATAATAATAATAATGTCCTTCCTTCTTGCTCCACATCAGTGGGGAGGCAGCGTTCAAGGCCATGACCGAATCCCTAGGATGGGCCCGCCGTCCCATGTTGGAACGTATCCACATGATCCGGCGTGACTTGCCCATCACCCTCATCTATGGAGCCAATTCCTGGATCGATACCAGCACTGGGGAGAAAGTCAGGGACCTACGACCAGGGTGCTACGTTAATGACATGGTAAGTCATTGGCCCAGAGAACGGGGCTTCTGCAAGCATGGAGATCAAGCACAGAATGTGTTCTCTCTTTCTCCCTCTCTCTCTCCTTCCCTCCCTCCCTCTCTCTCTTACTTTCTCTTACTCTTTCTCTCTGTCTCTTTCTCTCTCTCTCTCTCTCCCTCTCTCTTCCTCTTGATCTCGCTCGCTCTCTTTCTCTCCCCTCCCTCTCTTTCTCTTTCTCTTTCTCTTTTTCTCCCTCTCTGTCTCTTGATCTCTCTCCTTCCCTCCCTCCCTCCCTCCCTCCCTTACTTTCTCTTCCTCTTCCTTTGTCTCTTTCTCTCTCTTTCTCTTTTTCTCCCTCTCTCTGTCTCTTGATCTCTCTCCCTCCCTCTCTCTCTCTTTCTCTCTCTCTCTTTCTCTCTCTCTCTTTCTCTCTCTTTCTCTCCCCTCCCTCTCTCTTTCTCCCCGTCTCTGTCTCTTGATTTCTCTCCTTCCTCCCTCTCTCTCTTTCTCTCTGTCTCTGTCTCTCTCTTGGTATCCCCCTCCCTCTCTATATATATATCTTGATCTCCCTCCCTCCCTCCCTCCCTCCCTCCCTCCCTCTTTCTTTCTTTCTTTCTTTCTTTCTTTCTTTCTTTCTTTCTTTCTTTCTTTCTTTCTTTCCCCTCCCTCTCTCTTTCTCTCTCTTTCTTTCTCCCTCTTTCTCTGTCTCTTAATCTCCCTCCCTCCCTCCCTCTCTCTTAATCTCTCTTCCTCTTTCTCTCTGTCTCTTTCTCTCTCTCTCTCTCTCTTTGTCTCTCTTTTGGTCTCTCCCTCCATCTCTCTCTCTCTCTCTCTCTCTCTTTCTCTCTCTCTCTCTCTCTCTCTCTCTCTCTCTCTCTCTCTCTCTCTTTCTCTCCGTCTCTCTCTCAGTGTCTCTCAGTGTCTGTCTCTCTCTTTCTCTCCTTCTCTCACTGCCTTTCTCTCTCTCTTTGTAGTCCTCGATTTACATCCATTTGTTCAATGACCCTTCAAAGTTACAGCAGCACTGAAAGAAAGCAGCTTAGTACTATTTTTCAAACTTAACGACTGTTGCAGCATCTCCACGGCCACAAGATCAAAACTCAGCCACTTGGCAACTGGCCAGTCCTGGGGTCACACAATTCCCTTTTGGTGGCTTTCTGACGAGCAAAGTCAATGGAAAGCCAGATCCACTGAACAACCGTGTTACTAACTTAACTTAAGTAACTTAAGCAGTGATGCACTTAACAGCTGTGGCAGGAGAGGTGGTAAAATGAGGCAGAGCTCACTTAACCACTATCTTGTTCAGTGATTCACTGCAGTTGTTAAGTTACTAATAAGGTGGTGAAGTGAATCTGGCTTCCCCCATTGACTTTGCTTGTCAGAAGGTCGCAAAAGGGGATCGCATGACCCTGGGACACTGCGGCCGTCATAAATATGAGTCACTTGCCAAGCGTCTGAATGTTGATCACGTGATCAAGAGGATGCTGCAAGGGTCATACCTGTGAAAAATGTCATAAGTCACTTCTTTTTTCCAGTGGTGGTGTTAACTTTGAACAGTCACTAAATCACCTGTTGTAAATCAAGTACTTCCTGTAGATGTTGAGCAGTCCTGCAAGCTTTGTAAGCAAAACTAGAGCTGTGGCTAGACTATGCAGTTAATCCTCAAATTACGACCGGTCACTTAGCTTATGGTCACTCCCTGTGGTAATTATAATCCAGTTCTGATGGCAGCCGCCCTTGGCAATCCGCCTGCATTAATGGCTGTTTGCAGTGTCCTGCATTAGAATAACACTGATAATCTTACCTACTGTAGTTAAATCCTGACTAGATGCCAAAGGTGCACGGAACGCTGTTAACTTCCCACCGTAGTGGTCTCTGTTTTTCTACTTGCATTTTTACATGCTTTCGAACTGCTAGGTTGGCAGAAGCTGGGACGAGTAACAGGCGCTCACTCTGTTATGCGGCACTCGGGATTCGACCCGCCAAACTGCCGACCTTCTGATCGACAAGCTTAGTGTCCTAACTAACCCACTGAGCCACCGCGTCCCTCAATATATATATATGTATATATGTTACTCGTCCCAGCTTCTGCCAACCTAGCAGTTCGAAAGCACGTAAAAATGCAAGTAGAAAAATAGGGACCGCTACGGTGGGAAGGTAACAGCGTTCCATGCGCCTTTGGCGTCTAGTCATGCCGGCCACATGACCACGGAGACGTCCTCGGACAAGCGCTGGCTCTTCGGCTTTGAAACGGAGATGAACACCGGCCCCTAGAGTTGGAAACGACTAGCACGCATGTGCGGGGGAACCTTTACCTTTACCTTATATGTGTGTGTGTGTGTGTGTGTGTGTGTATGTATATATATGTCTGCAATCTAGATTTAGGTTTTTTTCTTTTTCCTGGTGTTTCTATCGAAATGCAATGTGAATGTGCCATGCCTGTATCCCTAGCTGAGCTGGATGGCTGTTCCTCTTCTGCCCTGCTCCTCTAGGCCATCCCTGGAGCCTCCCACCACGTCTACGCTGACCAACCCAGGGCCTTCAACACTGCAGTGGAACAAATCTGCAACGCCGTGGACTGACCGCCGAAGCTGGAGTGGAAAAGTAGTTTGTATCCTTGCCACCTTATCGCTCAGCTGTGCGGAAGACGAAGAAGGCACACGCCACTTTTTGTGCCCCCGGGGGAGCCGAAACTGAAATCCCTGTGGATCTGACTGCAGATGGATCTCCGGGGAACTCTGCTGTCCAGCCTGCACTCCCTCCCTCCCTCTTGATTTCCCCTAGAAACATCTTTCTACTTAAAGGTTGCAGACCTCCTGTTTTGGGTTAATCCAAGTCTAACTATTCTATTTTTTTTTGCCCTTGAGAATGTTTTGTTCTTGGTTTGATTTACACCACATCCTCATGCAACATTGGTTCCTCGTGTTGTCGGTTCCAATTATAATCCCTCCTCCAATTTTATTCCTCCTCCTCCTCGCCCTTCATCCTACTACCTGTTGGAGATCTTGCTCCTTACCTTTGTGTATTTCAAAAGCATTACCTATTGTCGGTTTCTGCTGGAAAGCTATTTTGAATCTCTATGAAGACCCTGTTAGATGATGCTAGAGTTCTTCTCTTTGATATCTGGTGCCTTTGGGGATAAACTGCTAGCTGCAGTTTGTATATCAGAAAAGAGATGCTATTATTAATTCAATGCAGCAGAGACGTCTCTGTCAATGAAGCTTCAGGAAATGCACAAAACCCTTTAGGTGGTCTTCAGAACCACCATCCTAGGTGATTGCTGGAAACGGAGGACGATGTTCTGTAATTTTGAGGAGATGTCCTAAAATTAGATATATTTCAGAGAGACAATGAGAAAGAGATTGAGGTGTCAACTCCTAACCTCTTTCTCATGCACGATGTGGCCGTACCTATTTCCCACATTATACCTCCTAATCTGAAAAAAAAAAGAAATCTAAGTCCTAACTTAAATCTAAGAAGGGGCCAAGGAACCATGTGTAAATTCTCTTTGCAATGTGCAAACAGTGCAGAATTTAAATGGCTTTGACCTTGGAGTATTTGGTTTGAGCCTCCAAATACTCATCTTGTTCTTGATAGGGTTCTCAACTCTTCAGGACTGTTGTTTTGCACTTGGTGAAGAACATCTTTTGAGCTCAACTCATTTCCAAAATATTTGAGAGAACCTGACCCCCATCTGACACCCCCCCAAGCCTACGAAAAAATGTTCTCCATAAGATACATAATTCCGTTCCCTTTGGAAGTGTGAGTCACATCCAAGCTTGATGGGAGAACTTTTTCAGAATGGTGAGTGTGACACTACTGGAAAAATGATGTTGCAGCACTAATATGACTAACAGTGTAGAGCAAAAACCTATTAAATCCAGAATGGATGGTAAAAGTTTGAAAGAAGGGGATGGATGTAAAGGGAATTCCTCACTTTTAGGACCTCAAGATCATCACCCATGGCTTCAAGATGATCTGTCCTTCTAAAACCAGGGGAGAATCTGGATCAGAAAGCGAGTTCAGGGTCCTGCTTCAAATAGAAGATATTTGAGAGGGATACTTAGGCACTATTACTTGACCCTCAACCTTGTTTGTACATGTGTGATTATAAAAGTATCTTAACGTGAGGAACATCTGGCTGATGTCATCTGGGTTTGGCAGCTGAATGGGGTCCAGGCTGAGTAGCACTTGAATGAGGAACTACCAGGGAATTTTAAAGATTAAAAACATGACAGTTGGCTATTGAGAAGCTTGACTTGAAGGCTTTACCTGAAACTGTTGTTCTAGTTATAAAAGGGGGTTCTTGCTGGACTTGAATTCCACCATCAAACCACGAGCATTTTGGCCCTCATCATCTGTGTGTGGCTCTTGCCGTTCAACAGAAGTAAAAGTGAATTCTCTTTTTTTTGGGGGGGGGAACAGATGGAGGAGAAAGAAGCAGGTCACAATCTGATCTGTGCTGGTCTATGAAAGCTTCCTAGAAAACAATTGTAAGAGCAGACTCCATACCTCTTGTGAAATCCACCCCACCTCCTAAACCAGCTGTTCTTTCCTAACTGGGCTGGATGTCCCTGGTGGCTGGGGAATATGGGTGTTGGACTCTTAACACCAACATGGAAGCTTGGCCAAGTTGAAAGAGGTCACACTATGTTTGGGGGAGAAAGAAAGCCTTCTATTTCAACTTGATTTACTTCTCTTTTGTGTTCCTGTTAAAGTTGCCTGTTGGGATTCATGAATCCCTGCTGCCCTGCTGTACGAAGGTTTAATGGAGACAGGGGCAAAAAAAAAGTTTGGTATCCAGGTAGTTCTTAGAGCTGAGGTTATTTGGAAAAAGAAGCCAATTGATTTGCTTCTTGAACACTATTAACACAATTTCTAATACTGGGTGTAGGAGACAGTCTGAATTGCACCTGACTGACTTCCCAGCAGTGCCATCTATGGAATTACCCTTTGTTTGTACTAATTTTGTATGTTTGTTAAAATAAAATTATTGCTTAAAAACACTTGGGGAATAGTCTGTGTCTTTGTAAAGCTTGGTGTGCTTTCTTTTCTGCTTTGGATATGATGTCCCATTCTTATTTATAATAATAATAATAATAATAATAATAATAATAATAATAATAATAATAATAATAATAATAATAATAATAATAAGAAGAAGAAGAAGAAGAAGAAGAAGAAGAAGAAGAAGAAGAAGAAGTTGGAAGGGACCTTGGAGGTCATCTAGTCCAACCCCCTGCTCAGGCAGGAAACCCTATACCATTTCAGACAAATGGCTGGGCAGTCTCTTCTTAAAAACTTCCAGTGTTGGAGCATTCACCACTTATGGAGGCAGGTTGTTCCACTGGTTAATTGTTCTAACTGTCAGGAAGTTTCTCCTTAGTTCTAGGTTGCTTCTCTCCTTGACTAGTTTCCATCCATTGCTTCTTGTCCTGCTTTCAGGTGCTTTGGAGAATAGCTTGCCTCCCTCTTCTTTGTGGCAGCCCCTGAGATACTGGAACACTGCTATCATGTCACTCCTAGTCCTTCTCTTCGTTAAACTACACATACCCAATTCCAGCAACCGTTCCCTGTATGTTTTAGCCTCCAGTCCCCCAATCATCTTTGTTGCTCTTCTCTGTACTCTTTTGAGAGTCTCGACATCTTTTTTCCATCCTGGTGACCAAAACTGGATGCAGTATTTCTCAACCTTAGTAAGTTGTACAGAATAATAGAATTGGAAGGGACCTTGGAGGTCTTCTAGTCCAACCCCTTGCTCAAGCAGCAGAACCCTACATACCATTTCAGACAAGTGGCTCTTCAGTCTCTTCTTAAAAACCTCCAGTGTGTTGCAGCACCCGTCACTTTTGGAGGCAAGTTGTTTCACTGATTAAGGGTTATAACTGTCAGGAAACGTCTCTGTTACACAGAGGAGATATTTTTTTTTCCTCTCCATCCTGTGACACTTTTTCACAAAATGAATTTAGCAGGTGATTAATTCCAAGACAACAATAGCGCTGTTTACAATCAGTTACATAAACTCACAACTTCTGAAGGCAAGCCAGTTCCACCGATTAATTGTTCTCACTGTTAGGAAATGTTCCCTTAATTCTAGGTTGCTTCTCTCCTTGGTTATTTTCCATGCGTCGTTTCTTGTCCTACCTACTGGTGCTTTGGGAAATAGGTTGACCCCCTCTTTTTTGTGATGGCCCCCTCAAATATTGGAAGATTGCTATCGTGTCCTAGTCCTTCTCACTAAACTAGCCATACCCAATTCCTGCAACTGTTGGTCATATGTTCTAGCTTCTAGGCCCCTAGTCATCTTTGTTGCTCTTCTCAACATATAGTACATGGCTGGCTTGGAAATTCTGAGACACGAAATCCACACATCTCCAAGTTTTCCAAGGTTGGGAAATATTGCTCAAGAGGATCCAGCTAGAATATAAAGTAGCCACTCTGAAGGTTTTATAACCTTGCTGCTATTGTTTTGGCAGTTCTACACACACACACACACACACACACACACACACACACACACACACACACATATATATATATATATATATATATATATATATATATATATATATATATATATATATGTTAAATGCTTGTTAACTATTTAGATTACCTTGCTAGGCCACAAACATGGGACAAATCTTTATTTCCTGTTTCAGCCTAACCGAAGGCCATCGACAGGCAGTAGTCACAACAGTGACAGCTCATATTTGTGTAAATTTTATTATTTTTTTTTAGATTGCTAACAAAGAATTAAAGGGAGACTGATATGCATATATATACACATACACATACATACACATACATGCACATACATACACATATATATATATATATATATGTGTGTGTGTGTATATATATATATATATATATATATATATATATATATATATATATATATATATATATATATATGTAAAGTTTTTATTGATTTTTTTTCATACAATTCAATAGTATTTATTTAACAAACGTGTTGTCTGAGTTTATCATTCACTAATACAAATTTAATTCCTAATCCTTTATTCTTTTCTCCAGCCATTGATAAAATAAGTCCCACATTTGAAAATATTCTGCTTTTTCTTTCAACCTCATAGTTTAGTCTGTCCCTTTCAGCACATTCCAGTATTTTTTTAAAATTATTTCTTCCCGTTTCTACACATTTTTAAGTCACGTCCGCCACCCGCTGTCCAGCTTCTGACATGACAATCTTTAGTTCTTTGAGATGATGATGCACATCTTGGGGATTTGCTATTTTCCCCTCCTTTTTAAAAAAAAAAAATAAGCATGAATAAGAGAGGATCAACATTTATTTATTTACTTGTTGATTTTTAGTTTTTTCAATTTTTATCCCTCCTTTATTATTTTATTTGTAACACAAGGTGGTGAACACACCTACTGTTCTTTCTCTTCCTATTTTGCCCACAAAAACAATCCTGCGAGGTGTGCTGGGCTGAGAGAGAGTGACTGGCTTTGCAAACATTTGCTTTGCAAAATTCCAAATTCCGAGAGTCTTCATTATCAATTAAATTCAGGGGCCTTGAAATCTGGATTAGCAAACTGCACCATTCACAGAATGTGGGGGCATTAAGCAAAAATGTTGAGAATGAACACAATTGCTTGGTTCACATGTTACACTGTCCATTTAAACCACGATAAAATATGATTGGAAGAAATGAAAGCCATTTTGGCTGTGGTTTCATGTCACCCCTGAAGCTGCAGATGGTCTCATGGGGTTTAGAAGTTGGTGGATGGGAGACCAACAGATAATCTCTATAGGCTTGTCAGGGAAATGAAAGGGTTAAAGGCAATGCTGCAGTACGAAGAGTATTGAGGACTAGATGCTTGCATGAAAAACAGACGTTTTAGAAATCACTCAAGATGGTGAAATGCCGAATAGTCCTTTGTCCTCCCTTTTTCCCCATGACAACCACCCTCTGAGGTGGGTTGAGAGAGAGTTTAGAGAGAGTAACTGTCCTCAAATCACCAGCTGGCTTTCATGGCTAAGGAGGGACTAGAACTCGCCATCTCCTGGTGATTGGCTCAAAGTTACCCAGCTAGCTCTCATACCTAAGGTAGGACTAGAACTCATGATTGCCTTGCGATTAGCCCAAAATCACCTAGACAGTTTTCACGCCTAAAGTGGGACTAGAATGCCCAGTCTCCTGTTTTTTTTCCCCAGTGCCTTAACCGCTAGACCAAACTGGATTTTGAGTATTAAAAATTAATTTAACATTAATGCATATTTGCTTAGTTTAGAAAACTTTTATTTTTCTGGGGAGGGATAGGCCTTAGTATGAACTGAGTGAGTGAGTTTCGACTTGTGGTTTACATCCCAATTAGAAGTCATCTGATTGGTACACAACATAAATAACTTTCAGTTTTCAATCAGCGCATCCCCTCTTAAGCAGCCTGAGTAAACTTCAATTCCCAAAATTCTCAGCAATCTCTGTGCTGCCTGGGGAACTCTGGGAGCTGAAGTCCAGACACCTCTGGAATTTACCAAGATTGAGAAACGTTGATAGTAAATAATAAATATAATAGACATACGTCTTCAGACACATAAATGTCTTTTATGGGGAAATAAGTCGGGTTTTTTCCCCCCTTATTTCTTTCATGAGGAGACCCAGGCTGTTGAACCACTCAATTGCTGGGACTGACTATACCAGGGGTAGGCAACCTCAGCTCTTTTATGACTCATGGACTACAACTCCCAGAATTCCTGAGTCAGCATAGCTGACTCAGGAATTCTGGGAGTTGAAGTCTATGAGTCATAAAAGAGCCAAGGTTGCCTAGCCCCTGGACTATGCCAAAGGTTACAAATCTTTAAGGTAGACTGCTGAGGCCATCTGAGGCTCCATCACCACACGAAGTCCACAAGTATCACAGTGGTCCCCTTTTCCACACCTTGTTTCTGAACCCCAATTTGTGACCTGCTAGAAGCGAAAGGATTCAGTGCCTGGATCACGCAATGTCCCTGAATGTGCTTCTTTGTGATCCAGTTGAAATGCAAATGACGTGAAATCTAGTTTGGAGCTTGATTTCCCTCACACACCCCACTCCGTTTTAGGGGAGGGGGGTCTCCCCAGCAAATGAAGGCATCAGCAAGGGAGGGAGGGAGAGAGGGAGGGAAGGTGGGAGGGTGGGTGGGCTTCCCTTTCACCTTATTTCCCCCCTTTTTTCCCCTTCATTATGAGGTCAGACTGAGAGGGGTTGAAGGCCATCCTCAAAGGCAAGGCCAGCTGAGTTTTCATCTATTACTCCAGAAAAAGCCCTGCAGCCTTGGCCCAGGCGGCCCTCGGGGCTAATGGGGAGCATTCCTTCCCAAGTGGGGCTCAGCCAGGCTGCCTCCTGCACCCCCAGAAGGCAAGAGAAACACCCCGAAGTGCTGGATTGCTGCTGGCCAAGGATCTGTTGCATTGTAAGTGGTGGGGAGGGCAAACAAGATCAGTCTTCCACATTTCTAGGAGAAATGTGTTGTTGTTGTTTTTTCTCAGAAGAGGTTGATCTGCGGAACTCACTGCCCCAGGATTGGGGGGCAGAGAGGAGTTGCACAGCTTTTTATCTTTGTGAATTCTGATACTTTACTTATTTCTTTATTATTATTATTATTATTATTTACAAATAACTCAAGGTGGCGAGCATAGCCAACGCACCTTCTTCCTCCTGTTTTCCCCATAACAACAACCCTGTGAGGTAGGCTGGGCTGAGAGAGAGGGACAGGTCCAAAGTCACCCAGCTGGCTTTCGTAGCTAAGTCAGGACTTGAACTCACAGTCTCCCGCTTTCTAGTCTGGTGTCATAAACAGTAGATTGGACTGCTCTCACAAACTCACTTTGGTGCTGCTGTAGCTTTAAGAAGAAAGGCTTATCTCATTTCCCTTTATTTTACTTATTCCTGGCCATCTTGGGTTCTTCTATAAAAGGACCCCTTTCCTTCTGTATTTTCTTCCTTCTTGTTTCTCCCCCACACACACACTGAATTTCCCTCCCTGCTTTTCCACAGTTATTCCAAGTTACCATTAGCGTGACTGGATCTTTCTCCTACCACCAGCCAACAGATTAAATCTCTCAAATGGAGCTGAACCGGTAACTATAAATACATGTTGTTTGAATAGAATGGAATAACGGAAGGGACCTTTGAGGTCGTCTAGTCCAACTGAAGCAAGAGACCCTGTGCCATTTTAGTAAATGGTTGTCCAATCTCATCTTAAAAACCTCCATTGACTGAGCACCCACAATTTCTGAAGACAAATCATTTAACAGAAGAGAACAGAATGGCATAGAGTTGGAAGGGACCTTGGAGGTCGTCTAGTCCAACCGCCTGTTCAGGCAGGAAACCCTATACCAGACATGTCAAACACAAGGCCCGGGGGCCGGATCTGGCCCGCGAAGTGGTTTCATGTGGCCTGCAAAGCCATCCTGGAAACAGTGAGGGAACGGCCCCCACTGCCTTGGCCCTGGCCCAGAGACCCTCCTTCTGCCAGAGACCCTCAGATCTGTCCCACTCCTGCCCAGGCCCCCATAGGCACCCTTCCTGCGAACGATGTAGAGCTGGCCACGCCCACCCAGTAGGCCATACGCACTCTAGCCACGCCCACCCAGTAGGCCACGCCCACCCAGGCCATACCCACCCGGCCCCTTGAGGGCAACCACAATGCTGATGTGGCCCTCAATGAAATTGAGTTTGACACCCCTGGAATAGAATAATTGGAATGGAACAGAACGGAACGGAGTAGAGTAGAGTAGAGTAGAGTAGAATAGAATGGAATGGAATGGAATGGAATGGAATGGAATGGAATGGAATGGAATAGAATAATAATTAGTAGTAACCAAGCTCTGTCACAATTGTCTCTCTAAATCAGACATGTCAAACACAAGGCCCGGGGGCCGGATCTGGCACACTAAGTGGTTTCATGCGGCCCGCGAAGCCATCCTGGAAACAGTGAGGGAACGGCCCCCACTGCCTTGGCCCTGGCCCAGAGACCCTCCTCCTGCCAGAGACCCTCAGATCTGTCCCACTCCTGCCCAGGCCCCCATAGGCACCCTTGATGCGAACGAGGTAGAGCTGGCCACGCCCACCCAGTAGGCCATATGCACTCTAGCCACGCCCACCCAGTAGGACACGCCCACCCAGGCCATACCCACCTGCCCCCTTGAGGGCAACCGCAATGCTGATGCAGCCCTCAATGAAATTGAGTTTGACACCCCTGCCCTATACCATTTCAGACAAATTGTTATCCAATCTCTTTTTTTTAAAAAAAAAAAACTTCCAGTGTTGGAGCATTCACAACTTTCTGGAGGCAAGTCGTTCCACTGATTAATTGTTCTGTCAGGAAATTTCTCCTTAGTTCTAGGTTGCTTCTCTCCTTGATTAGTTTACACGCGTTGCTTCTTCTCCTGCCCTTGCTCTCACTGTTCTCACTGTGGGTACATTTCTCCTTAGTTCTGGGTTGCTTCTTTCCTTGATTAGTCTCCATCCAGTTCACACTTCGTTTCCCCCTTAGTCTTCCAGTTCACACTCAGGACTTTTCTTAAATGATGCTGTTTTAATTGGTCCTGTGAACCCTTAAATCTAGTGCTCCAGTTCTCAGTCACTTTTGATGGCTCAATCTGAACAAGCTATTCCCTCTGTCATCCCTTCTAAGCTTTCTAAGTGCTCAGGCAGGAGACCCTATACCAAGAGTCTTCAAACTCTAGTGAGCCTTGGTGGAGCAGTGGGCTAATGCCTCCTTAAGTAACACCAGCTGCCTGCAATCAGTGCAGGTTCGCATCCCACCAGGCTCAAGGTTGACTCAGCCTTCCATCATTCCGAGGTAGGTAAAATGAGGACCCAGATTGTTGGGGGCAATAAGCTTACTTTGTAATAATGCCGCTTGGGGTGGGGGGCGAAAGCCCTAATAAGCAGGCATATACATAGAATGAAGGCTATTGCTAAGCACATTGATTTGTGCTTTAAATTGTAAGCCACCCTGAGTCTTCGGAGAAGGGCGGGATATAAATGGGAATTTAAAAAAAAACCAAAACAACAACAACAACTTGGCCCTTTTTTGACTTGTGGACTTCAACTCCCAGAATTCCTCAGCCAGGCACGCTGGCTGAGGAATTCTGGGAGTTGAAGTCCACAAGTCATAAAAGGGCCAAGTTTGAAGACCTCTGCCTTATACCTTTCAGACATGTGGCTGTCCAGTCTTTTCTTAAAGATGTCCAGTGATGAAGCACCCACAACTTCTGAAGACAAGCTGTTCCACTGGTTAATTGTCCTCACTGTTAGGAAGTTTCTTAATTCCAGGTTGCTTCTCTCCTTGATAAGTTTCCATTCATTGCTTCTTGTCTTGCCTTGTGGTGCTTTGGAAAATAAGCTGACGCCCTCTTCTTTGTGGCAAACCCTCAAATACTGGAATACTGCTTTCATGTCACCCCTAGTCCTTCTTTTCTCTAGACTAGCCGTACCCAAGTCTTGCAACCGTTCTTCATATGTTTTTGTCTCCAGGCCTTTAATCATCTTTGTTGCTCTTCTTTGCACTTTTTTTTCCAAAGTTTTAACATCTTTTTTGCAATGTGTTGACCAAAACTGGATGCAGTATTTCAGGTGTGGTCTTACCCAGGATTTATAAAGCGGTACTAATACTCAACATGATTTTGATTCTATGCCTCTGTTTATACAACCAAGGATTGTATTAGCTTTTTTTGGATGCTGCCATAACACACTGCTGACTCATGTTTAAGTGATTTTCCACTAGGACTCCAAGGTTCCCCTCACAGTTAACCGTTTTTGAGCCAGATCTCGCCTATTCTGTACTTATACCTTTGATTTTTCCTGCCCAGATGTAAAACATTCCTTTTCTCCACATTAAATATAATTTTGCTGGTTAGGACCCATTGTTCAAATCTGTCAAGATCTGGATCCTGAGTTTGTCTTCTGGGGTGTTTGGTGTCATCTGCAAAGTTGATGAGCGCCCCTTCTATTCCCTCATCTATGAAGATATTGAAGAGTACTGCACCTAAGATACAACCTTGTAGTATGCCACTGCTTACTTCCCTCAATGTAGATGTAGTACCGCTAAGGACTACTCGTTGAGTATGGTTTGTCACCAAGGGTCCTTGGTGATCTCCGAGCTTGGTGGTTTTCTTGCAGATTTCATTACCCAACTTGGGTAATGATGATATTACCTACTTGGGTGAATGAAACATCTGGAAGAAAAGAAGCAAGCTCAGAGAGTACCAACGACCCCATGGTTTGTACTGTTGCTAAGAAAACTACAGATTTTCTATGAAATTCTCAAATAATTGTGTGTGATTTGAAGGACACAATAGAAGGGAGTGCACTGTGTATCAGTGTGTATTACTTTCTGTGTCATTGAGAGGGACTATTATCTGGGTTAATTCTTCCTTCCAGCAAAATTTGATAATCCTTGATTAAGATGTAATAAGAAAAGTGCTGGTAGGATTTGATTATTTGGTTATATAATGGGATGTGGGAATCAACCTGGAGACATGAGTGGGGTGGAAGAGAGGCTAGCCACAATCAGATAAGAGAGGGCATAGCCCACAATTGTACAACATGCACAGAAAGAAACTTCCAGTATTGTCTGAAAACTTCCACCATTTTGTCTGAAATAGTGTAGCGTTTCCTTCCTGGGTAGAGAATTGGACAAAAAGAGCTCCAAGGTCCCTTCCAACTCTCTTCTCTTCTCTTCTCTTCTCTTCTCTTCTCTTCTCTTCTCTTCTCTTCTCTTCTCTTCTCTTCTCTTCTCTTCTCTTCTCTTCTCTTCTCTTCTCTTCTCTTCTCTTCTCTTCTCTTCTCTTCTGTCCCATCCCATCCCATCCCATCCCATCCCATCCCATCCCATCCCATCCCATCCCATCCCATCCCATCCCATCCCATTCCATTCCATTCCATCTCATCATGCAGTTTTCAGATGTGCAAGTCACTCTTCCAAGGTAGACCAGACAGAAAACGTAACCAACTGAGCTAGCTATACTTTACCTAAGGCTACATTAACAGAATCTTGAATGTGTGAATGTACAAACTTCCCGCCGTCTCTTTTTACAGCCTGAGAAATTAGGGAAGCTTCATTCTGAGTTTCTTTCCCAGTCCGTTATGCAGTTGTGGGCTATGCCCTCTCTTATCTCATCATTCAGGCATTCCCTATCTGTGCTGTGGTCAAGTCAACAGGAGTGGAGTTGTGGTGGCATGGCAGCACATATTTTTTTCTTTCCTGGCATGTGAATCTTTTTGATCAAGGCTCCCACTCGCTATTGCATTACAGGGGCAAGTAAGAAGCTGGAAGGAGAATTTCCGTTATCGGAATCTACGTCTTTCAGGAGCAATGCTCCGTAAGCTAGAGTCTGCCCTCTTAGAGCTGACCCCACAAGACTTCCAGAACACTTGCGAATGGGAGAAATTTCAACTCTGGCTCCAGGAAGTCATGTTTGCAGAATGGTGGCTGGACCAATTCTCCAGAGACATCAAACGTCGGTGGAAAAATATGACGATGTTCTGAGTGTCCTTGGGGTGAGGGAAGTCTAATTTGGGGTAATGCGGTAAATTGTGCATTTTTGCTGGACAATAAAGAACTGAGTGCTAAGATGTATTGGCATGCGAATTTGATTCCATTTCTTTCTTTCTTTCTTTCTTTCTTTCTTTCTTTCTTTCTTTCTTTCTTTCTTTCTTTCTTTCTTTCTTTCTTTTCCTTCCTTCCTTCCTTCCTTCCTTCCTTCCTTCCTTCCTTCCTTCCTTCCTTCCTTCCTTCCTTCCTTCCTTCCTTCCTTAGATGTTTTGTGAAGTCTTTAGGCACAGGAGAACCCAAGAGTTTGTAAAATATGGTTTAGTTGTATTGTTTTTGAGTTGTGTTCTGTGGAACCAAGTGATGGAACATGCTTCAGAATGGTGCAATGATCATTCTGCCATTTCGATGAACACAATGCTCATTTTGTCATTTTCACCAAAGAGGTGTCAAATATGATTTACCTTCTTTTCCCCCTTATGTTCGTGTGATCACAATTTGGGTGCGTGGCAACTGGCTGACCTTTTATGACCAATTGCAATGTCCTGCAGTCACATGAACACAATTTGTGACTTTATTTTGCCTGTTTCCAGCAAAACCGTCCATTTGGAAGAATGAGTTCACACTTATATTGGGGTGTTTGCTTAATGATCATGGATTCATTTAACAACAGTCATAAAAATGGCCATTAAACTCTGTCCCACTCAGTTTATGACCATAATGACTTTCAACTGCATCTTTAAAGAAATCCCAGGGCTTTGTTGCCATCTAGTGGTCAGCCCTAGTAGGTTTCCAAGTAAGGAAACCCAGATTGTGGATTCATATTGGACAACCCCTCAGCTATGTGTAAATACATACAGCATTTTCACTCATCTCTGCTGCTTCATGAGTTACAAGAAAAGTAGGATTTCCGTTCTTTCTAAAATTATTAATTTCAGAATACATAATGGCACAATCTACATATTGTCAGCTGAACAAAATCTTTGAGGTTCAAATAGATACATACAGAGTTAGAATATTGGTTTCAGGGTCAAGTTCATAGAAATCTGTCAAAAGAAAGAAAGAAAGAAAGAAAGAAGAAAGAAAGAAAGAAAGAAAGAAAGAAAGAAAGAAAGAAAGAAAGAAAGAAAGAAAGAAAGAAAGAAAGAAAGAAAGAAAGAAAGAAAGAAAGAAAGAAAGAAAGAGAGTGTCTATGATGTGATTGTGCATTGCTGCAGTCATCTTGACTTTTGAGGCCTATCCCAGTGAACCCCCCAGCTTGGCTATCACACTCCTAGGTCTCAAATCAGGATGCTGCTCTACCAAGAACAATGTGAATTAGGAAGCATTAAAATATTTCTGAACATCAAGATGGGTTAACCTGAAGGTTACTGATCTCATGGTCTCCTTGGTGGCAATTTCATGAGGTCACAATGGCATCATCCCACCACACCTCCTCAGCTGTGGTGGAGACTATCAACCTGGGTTAAAAGAGGAGAAAGAGGGGAGAAGGGCATCTCCTATCAAGGGGCGGTAAGCCCCCCTGGAATGGGGAACTGGATCTCTGGAAGAAAATCAGAGGCAATGGAGGAGGAAGAACTCAAACCAGAAGAACAGTCGAAGGGATCTCAAGCTCCAGGACGACTGAAGTTCTTCCGGAGAGGCCAATGGGCAGTGAGTATCAGTGAGAATTGGGGGGAGCTTATTCATTTCTGGATCTTGCAAGGAGAAAGACCCATCTTGAAGAGGTAGGACTGTTTTTAACAGAAATCCTGAAAACTTCCCCTCTTTGTTCATTGGCCCAGTAATGAGGCTGGTTTCAGATGTCTCCTCCAAACTGACTCCACCAGGCTCCACCATGGGTCACCTCTAGCCATCCATAAAACTTCGGCCTTCTAATTAGAATCAGAAAACATGGAGGTTGGATGGGATCTGCTAGCTCATCTGATCCAACCTCTTGCTT